>NC_142932.1:126496890-126506890 GCF_046866305.1 Octopus bimaculoides | reverse complement strand
TATTTACAAGCAGCACCACATGCATATCACACAAACAACAAATTGATAATAAGATTGGAATTGTCAGTGGTGGGCAAGACATGCTGCGCCAGCTTGACACACCTCTCCAAGGGATGTGCACTAATGAGGGCTGGGGCATTATATTACTCAACAATAGACACCTTCTCAATAAACGCAATGCCTTAGAGATTTGCGGTATACACCAGAAAAATCGAGCATTCCGAAATTGCCCGACCGGAGACGACTTTCGACAAAATAAATAAGTTCATTGCTGACATTCGAATTGACATAGTGGCTACAGCCAGGCTGTTCTAGAGGTGGCAGAAACGTTACCACGCCGGGTGAAATGCTTAGTGGTATTTCGTTTGTCTTTTCGTTATGAGTTCAAATTCCGCCGAGGTCGACTTTGCCTTTCATCGTTTCGGGGTCGATAAATTAAGTAGCAGTTGCGTACTGGGGTCGATCTTATCGACTGGTCCTCTCCCCCAAAATTTCGGGCCTTGTGCCTAGAGTAGAAAAGATTAATATAATCAGTATTGTTTAGTAACACTTTATACGTGAACGCTCTATATGTACCCCTGTACATGCATACAAATATACATACATACATACATGCATGCAGGCATGCATACATACATATATACATACATACATGCATGCATACAAACATACATACATACATACATACAAGCTTGCATACATACATACATACATGAATACATACATACATACATACATACATATATGAATAATGACATACATATATTCATGCATACATACATACATACATACATACATACATGCATGCATGCATACATACATGCATACATACATACATACATACATGTAGGAATGCTTTTTGTTATTGGTTTCATTATTTTTCGCAGTGAGACCCTACCAAGTCACAGACTTCGTGAGTGGGTTTCAAACGACTACATCGACTCCCTTTTGTTTTCCTGTTCTCTATTTTATCGATCTCGAGCGTTGAGAACAGAATATTTTGCTAGAATATTTTGTCTCATGTCGAGTTTGTCTAAATACAAGTCTCTCTCGAATCGGCCTCTATATAAGGTCTAGAATATTTAATACTTGGTTAATAGTTGCATTGAAGGCGCGTGGCTTAGTGGTTAGGGCATTCGACTCGCGATCGTAAGGTCGTAAAAGGCGGCGAGCTGGCAGAGTGGTTAGCACGCCGGACGAAATGCTTAACGGTATTTCGCCTGCCGCTACGTTCTGAGTTCAAATCCCGCCGAGATCGACTTTGCCTTTCATCCTTTCGCGGTCGATAAATTAAGTACCAGTTGCGTACTTAGGTCGATCAGATCGACTGGCCCCTCCCCCAAAATTTTGGGCCTTATGCCTAGATTAGAAAAGGATCGTAAGGTCATGAGTTCAATTCCCGGGGACACGTTGTGTCTTTAAGCAAGACACTTTATTTCACGTTGCTCCAGTCCACTCAGCTGGCAAAAATGAGTTGTACCTGTAATTAAAATGGCTAGCCTTGTCACACTGTGTGTCACCCTGAATCTCCCTGAAAATTATGTTAAGGGAACACGTGTCTGTGGAGTGCTCAGCCACTTGCACGTTAATTTCACGAGCAAGCTGTTCCGTTGATCGTATCAGCTGGGATTCTCGCCGTCGTAACCGACGGAGTGCTCCTTAATAGTTGCATTAAGGGCTCATATCTGTGCTTCTAATATTAGTAAAGTTGATAATATTAACATAAACCACACGTTACAGAGTCGATGGTATCCAGCGATCATTGGCGTCTAGACAGAGATGGAAAGGGATCTTTAGTAGACACCTCATAATGAATATCTTTCGGAGTATTAGAGACAGAAGCAGTTAAAACAAATTCTAATAATGATATGTGGAACAGAGTACAATTGCTGCATATAACATTGGCACAAGGCCGGCAATTTCGACCTTGGTGTTTCACTGGTACTTATTTTATGGAGCTCGAAAGGATGAATGGCAAAGTCGACCTAAGAGGAAATTTAAACGTAGAACGTAAACGGACGAAATACCGCTAAGCATTTTGTCCGGCGTGCTAACGACTCTATCATATCGCCGCATTTACTGTAATTGATAGCTGTAACAAGTTAAGATTTGTCTGGTGCATAAAAAACCATGCAGTGAATCAGGAAGTTTTTATAAGAATGATGTCTTTCGTGGAGAGAAATAATTATTAACTTTAGGCAAAAAAAAAACAAAACAAAAAAAAAACAAAGACGAGAGCGTAACAACCCTGAAATATAAATTTCACCCTACCATTTTCGATCCACTACGGAAAGAAACCCCAGCAGTAATACTGGAATTATACCTACTTATCCACGCGGGTTACTTGAGGGCTGGACATGGTGTCTCATGTTTAACCATGGCCATCGATACCTTGACGGAGGTTGATCTCAGTACTCAAAGAGCCAGACGTGATACCGCAAGACAATTCGTCCGATGTTCAAACAATTCGTCCGATCCATTAGTCTGAAATGATCCATTATTTATCGATACTGAAAGGTTTAAATACAAGACTGATTTCAACGGGATTTGAATTCGTATCTTCGAGAGTCAGGACAAATACTTCAATGCATTCTAACCGACATTCTAACGACTCTGCTAGTTCATCACCGGACCAAGTCCAGTGATGTTTCCGCCCTATTACGTTCTCCTCATGATGTCTAATATTTACTTCGAAACAAAGATCACAATAAAGATGTAGAGACTTTTTCATGCATATGCATCAAGTGGGTAACTTGAAATGCTCGCTTTATCCCATAATTCACAGCGATTACGCCCCCTCTACTTCCTGTCTTTCCTATCTATTCAATTTTCCATTCCTGCAGATCATTACTGGAACGCAACATTATTCTGTCGAAGGCTTTATAAAGCGTCGGTTTCTCTTCCAATTTTCACGGTAACTGCTCTTCTACATTCAGACTGGTTACATCCTCTTGATGATGGCAATCGATGTTCTGACATTCCAAAGAAATATTACCATGCTTCTGATTTCCTGCTTAAATCTCACTTGAATCAACATACACATCTCTTGAGAAATCTCCTTATAGTGTAAGAAAAACAGCGCATCCAGTCTCCACTGAAGATTAATATCTGATGAGAGTCAAAAACTGAGCCATAAATATTTATTCAATGGTAAACACGACATCTGATAAATGCATGCATTACTAACTCTTAGAAACGTCTTGAAGCCATCATTATATTTCAAATCTTTATATCGTGTATACATATACAAACATGCGAACAAACATATACACATATATAACTATGTGGATGTATTCAAAACAGAGATAATAAAGCAGAAAATTTGCTATCAGGCCCTACGGTGGTTACAAATGAAATTTTAAACCGTTCAAGCTGTCTTGTTAATTATTTTTCATCTCATTTCACTGCGAGATTAAAAGTTGAAATTATACAAACAATAGAAGCAAATTAATTTAATATTTCGCCCAAGTTGTTTGTCTTTCAAATCAAGTAGTATTGTTTGTCTTTCAAATCAAGTGCTATTGATTCAGTACTTGAATTACAAGCAGTGAAGTAGATGTACCAATTTTTGTAAAAACCGTAATATAGAACTTGAACTGTTTCGCCCGGAGAAGTTTGTCAATAGTGGAAAATTTAAATTACAAATAAAATCAAAACAGATTTTTAACCGAAAGAAAATATTGTTCGTTAATAAAAAAATAAATATCCACGCTTTGAGTTGAAATACGATCTTATAATTTCCTACAAAAGACTAAAAATAAATTTTAATTTGTAGTTGCCAGGTTGTGATTGAAATTGTTTTTTTTTTTTTTCGCATTTATTTCTGAATTGAGAAACCGAGAACAAAATTGTGAAAATGTGAACTTGGTGTAGTAAATAGGAAGGAAATATTATATGTGTCTCTTTTTTTTTTTTTTGAAATAAATTTGAAAGAAAAGGAAAAAGGAAGATTACGGGAATGTTTATTTTAAGTAAAACTGATTGATTACGTCAGATGTACTACAGTAACAAACAGATATCCATGAATGTTATGGGAATATAATATTCTTGATAATAAAAATGATGTCTGCACGAAGTACATGGGTCATAAAGCTTAGTTTGTAGAAGCGAGTATATTTGATATCGACCCTTCTTCTGGCCCGTAAACAGAAGAAAAACTCAATTGACTGTGCATCTTGATAGAGAACCGGTCGTTTGGTTTGGCAATGGTGGGCAGTATACTCGCATGATCATCACACGGGAGACAATGGATGCTAGACAGAGTTCAAATATTGAGTCTGTCCCAGGTCATTATCGACGAGAACAACCTCGTCCAATGAAAATGAAGTTGGCGAAAAATTCAATAGTTCTTTTATCTAGTCTTTATTTCAGTCATTACGTTGTGGCCATACTAGAGCATCGTCTTGAAGTATTTTTAGTCGAATGAATCGACCCTAGTACTTATTTTTACAAAGCCTGGTACGTGTGCCATTGCTCTCTTTTGTCCAACCGCTAGGTTACAGGGACGTAAATAAACCAACTACGGCCGTCAAACGGTAGTGGAGGACAAATATAAGAACACTTATAATGACGGGCTTCTTTCAATTTCCATCTAACAAATCCACTCACAAGGCTTTGGTCGATTCGAGGCAGTAGTAAAAAACACTTGCCCAAGCTGCCATGCAGTGGGACTGAACCCATATGGTTGGGAAGCCAGCTTCTTTATTTCATGAAATTTGCCACAAGGGCAGTACACAGATAGAAGCAGGGCAGGCTGGACAGAAACACAAATGAGATGAAATGATAACAAAATATGATATTGATGAGAGGAGCAACGACGCCCGCCGATCGATTGCCCCTCGAAAACACTGTTCTTTTTTCTCTTTTTTTTTTCAAACAATTATAATCACATAAATTGAGGCGCTAAGCCTCATTGTCCATGATTCCCTATCAGGTCCCTATCAGGTCCCTATCAGGCAATCCTGCAGCTCCACAGCTTCTTACCACATAGCCACGCCAGCGCCTATGTTAGGAATATTCTTTTCGTAAGTTAATGGAGAGGGAAAAAGGAAGTGCTCCTCATTGAGATTAATGCGGTTAATATTCGTAGGTCAAAGAAGAGCATGAGTCGTGGCAGAATTCCAGAAGATTACATTTATAGAGAAAAACTGGCGGAAATGTTTAGAGCTGGGTCTAAACATGGAAGAAAATATATAAGGGACTGTTGAGTGCGGTGGGCCCTCTGGACGTTAGTGGCGAGTGTATGCAGCTAACTAATTCTGACGAACACAGATACGAGTATGTGTGGAACTTGCTATGAGTAGAGAATAACTCTTCCGTTAGGTTTTCGGTCAGAAGATGTCCACTTGCATGAGTTATTCCAAATGGTTATTCCAGATGTTATTTCAAATGGTTATTCCAAATTTAAGGTTTACAAATACAATATTCATTGATACAATAAATATGTTTGTTGCTAAGTTCGCCGCGACTCAGCAAGTGAGAATCTTTTTGCTTAGCAATATACATTAATACTGGAACAATTAACATCAGTTCCTATCAACAAAAGCACAGCTACATTTTAATCAATGTTCTAGAATCACGCAGGGTTGTTACATTTGCCAGAATACTATATAAGACCAGTATAAAGCAGAGGCAACATATTTTCGGCTGAGCAGGTGGAAGCAATGGCAAATGAAGTACATAGTCAGAGATACAAAGCCCCACCTGATCTGGGAGGAGTCAAACTAACGACAACACGATCGAGAGTTCAATCGTCAAAAAGAAAACGACATGCGCCGCCATTGCCTCTAATACAATCTAATTATTATGGATTCTTCAGTAAAACTGTGGCACTCGAGAATTTCTCCATTTGCACTTGTAAAATTCTTGTAGAATAAAGAAAAGCATAAAAGTAAAAACAAACAAAATGTTTCCCCTTGAAATTTTAATTTAAGTTTGTAACAAACTTATTTCAAAGGTTGAGATGAAAGAAAAACTTGCTTCTTCCTCTCCACAAAGTGTTAAGAATTAATTCTGAAGTGTTTAAATAATTCACTTTGGTTTATGTCATAAGTAAAATGACTCTTGGAACGATGATGGCGGAAAAACTAAAATTAAGAAAGAAAATACGTCTTGTAATTTGTCGTCGAGGTAAATAAGAAAAACCGATGATTACTTTCGAGTACTTCAGTTTATTCATTTTATTTTATTATCTCACCTTAATTAAGACTGCAAGCTAGAAAAATAGTTAGATGGATTGAAAAATGCTCCGCTAGAATTCTTCCGGCTCTTTAAGTTTTGATTTCAAATCCCGTCGCGAATTTGAACTTTGCCGTTTATCATTTCGCAGATGATGAAGTAATAAACTAATCAAGCAGAAGGATCGAGGGAATCGGATAATACCCAATCTCAGTTATTGGCTCTATGTCTAACTTAAAATGGATTATTATTATTATTATTCAGTAGTTTTATTATTATTATTCAGTAGTTTTATTTTTATAACGTGCTTTCACTTCGTTACCGAGCGCAGCTCTGTGTGCCTTGGGTATGTGCTGTGGTTTGCTGTGATGCTCTTATGGTTACTGTATTGAAAGTGTTTTGCGTAGGATGTGTGCAGTGCCCAGTAGTGCAATTTTCTGTATGTTATATATATTTGTAAGTCCTGGTGTTTTTGTTATGTATTTGTCTGAATATTTTTTTATTATACCTAAGGCACCTACTACGATAGGAATTGTTTCTGTTTTTAGATTCCACATTCGAGTTACCTCTATTTCCAGGTCTTTGTATTTTGAAAGTTTCTCCTATTATTATTATTATTATTATTATTATTATTATTATTATTATTATTATTATTATTATCATCGCCTTTGCACAGCTTCCAACGTTGGAGATGTACTACAGTGTCTGCTGTTCACTACCAGTGAACTAAGGTAAAACCTCTTATTTTTCGAGCACCTTCCGGAGTATTCGAGCGTTTCCAAGCACTGCTGTTTTCTACAAGTGCTCTACCCTTATTGCAGATTATTATTATTATTATTATTATTATTATTATTATTATTATTATTATTATTATTATTATTATTATTATTATTGAGCAGAATATTTGCTTTAACCCATCTTTTATACCAAGACAAAACAAGATATGAGAGCCAGTGCCTGGTAATGCACCAGGGCATCTATTATTATTATCAACGTCATCATCATCATTATCCCCCTTCTCCTCCTCCTCTCCTCCTCCTCCTCCTCCTCCTCTCCTCCTCCTCCTCCTCCTCCTCCTCCTCATCATCATCATCATCATCATCATCATCATCATCATCATCATTATTATAGTTATTCTGAAAGACTCTTGCATAGTTCTTAATTACCGGTTATTCTTTATTTGATAACAATGTCATTTGGTATGGCTACATCAATGATGTGACAATATTTGTCTCTTTTATTCGATATGACAATATCCGGCCGACGGTGTTCGATTACACGATCCGTCTGAACATCATAGCCCCAGTGTATCGTTACTTTTCCATCCTCCTGCTTAACTTTACTTGGTACTTGCTCGTACCAGTTCTGTTACTTCATATTGGTATTTACGGCATAAGAGCCAATGAAGACACACACACACTTTATCGTGGCGGCATTAATATTCTTTTTGTGCAAGGTTCTCACATCCACTTACCAAGTCCTGTATATTCCTTTCAAACTGTCCATGCATTCTTATTTCAAGACGGTCTTCTTTTCTCTTCTCTTTAGCTCTGTGGTTAAACTCTGCCTTGCTCATCATTTCATCTGCATTTTACACCGATATCTTTCGCGGCATATTGCAGCAGGTCTTCATCACTATTTATCAAATACTCGGCAAGCGTTCTCCTTTCACTCCTTATACAATGGTCTATTCTAATTAGTCCTCTGCTACCATTCTTTTTCTTTATATACAGTCTGTTTACGTTTGCTTTAGGGTGTAGCGCCCCATGTAGTGTCATCAACTTTCTCGTTCTTCCATCCAGCGTTGATATTTCCTCCTTAGTCCATTTGAGGATGGACGCACTATATCTGATCACCGCAACTGCCCAGATATTCATTGCGGTAATCAAAGTTTTGGCATTCAAGTTGAATTTCAACACCATTTTCACTCTTTTTTTGATACACCTCACTGACCTTGACTTTAATTTCTCTGTGTAGAATGTCCTGAATCTCCAAAATCCCTAAATATCTATACCCACTACCGTCGGGTTCACCTATGGTCTCTCCTGATGGTAGCCGCAATCCTCTGAAGGCTGCTTTCTTCCCTCTTTCCATATTAAGTACTGAGCATTTGGTAATCCCAAATTCCATACCGATGTCCCTACCACACTTCTGGACTGTTTTGGTTAAGGAATCTATCCGTTTTTCAGATTTCCGAAACAATTTCAGGTCATCCATAACCTGCAGATGGTTCAATGGTGGGCCTTTCTTCCCACATCGGTAACCCATCTTAACTTCCGTAAGTGTCACTGTTATGGGTAATAGTACAATAACAAAAAGTAACGGAGGAAATGAGTCACTTTGGAAGATTCCCCTTTTAAGATTATCTTCTCCAAGGAATACATTTCTTGAGTACAATTTGGTTTTCCATTCTTTCATGCTATGCATCAGAAAATTTGTGATGTTGTCAGCAACATCAGACATCTGCAGACATTCAACGATCCAAGAATGAGGCATCATATCATATTGCCTTCTTAAAGTCAACCCAAGCCATAGACATGTTTGTATGATGTTTTTTACAATACCTCAAAACTGTATTATCGATGACCAAGTGATCCTTGGTACCCTGAGAACTCTTCCTACATCCTTTTCTTCCCTTGGTAGTATTTCTTTCTGTGCCAGGAAAGTGTATGTCTTTACTGCACATATTCCAGTGAGTATCTTCTAGATTGTGTTTAGGTATGCTATGGGATGGTAGTTTCCCACAAATATTCCCCTTTCTTCTATCTTTCATGACAAGTGTTGTCCTCCCAGTCACTATCCACGCTCATTCAATTGGGCTGCTAGTCTTTCATGCACCACGTGGCATCTCTTCAGCCAGAAGCCATGAATCCCATCTGGTCCTGGAGCTTTCAAGTTAGGCACTTTATCCACGTGTTCTTTCACATTACCCATGCTTATGACAATATTCCTTTGCTTCTTTCCTCCTTCTAATTCAGTCTTGATATTTCCTATCCACATTGCATCCCTTTTATGTACCACAATGTTTCCCCATAATCTGCTCCAGAACTCGTTGCCTTGATTTCATCAGGGTCAATATTTTCCCAGTTGTCTCCTAACGTTCGGTAGGATTGCTTCGGATTATTATTATTTTTATTATTATTATTAAATTCAAATTACGATTAACGTAAACAAACAAACGAAGTTTGCTTTAGAAGCGTTGAGATGTCTTAGAAAGTTAAAGAAGTGATTTTAAATTCTCAAACGCAGGATAATGCTAATAATATAGCCTGAACAGGATAACCTACCCCTATTTTGCAGAAAAGAGTGTAGGCGGCCAGATTATTATTATTATTATTATTATTATCATTATTATTATTATTATTATTATTATTATTCAGTAGTTTTATTTTTATAACGTGCCTTCACTTTACTACGGAGCGCAGCTCTGTGCGCCTTGGGTATGTGCTGTGGTTTGCTGTGATGCTCTTGTGGTTACTGTATTGAAAGAGTTTTGCGTAGGATGTGTGCAGTGCCCAGTAGTGCAATTTTCTGTATGTTATATATATTTGTAAGTCCTGGTGTTTTTGTTATGTTTTTGTCTGAATATTTTTTTATTATACCTAAGGCACCTATTATTATTATTATTATTATTATTATTATTATTATTATTATTATTATTATTATTATTAACATAATTCGTTTCTAAATTTTTTTTTCAAATTTCGTAGTTCAGTGATAAATCTAATTCGTACTTTGTATATTGTAAAATCTTTGATAGATATTAGAAAAAAATAAAAAATAATAAAAAAACACCTTAAACAAATTTTCTATATTTTGTGGT
>NC_142932.1:126451890-126486890 GCF_046866305.1 Octopus bimaculoides | reverse complement strand
TAATGTACATAATGTACATAATTCCTCATTTCTTAAATATAGAACTGTAAATTAGAATATATCTGATCTAATTTCTGCTACCTTTTTCAGAAACTCTGTTACCTTCTCCACAAATACATGACGATGGCTAAGACAGTATAACACATTGACACTGGACATTTCTATTTCTTTATGCAATATAAGAAAATATTGAATGGTAATTTCTTTCCGGGCGTTTTTACTAAACCTCATATCGTTGTGAGTTGATGTTCACAAGAGGCAACAGTAGCACCGATCTCCTCAGCGCTAGAAGGCTTGCATGAATCATACCCCTTTCCTCCCCCCCCCCACCAGCCTGTCAACTGATTTGCAAATAAAAAAAAATATATAAATTAAAGATCTTCGGCTGAAAATATTACAATTACGATATTACGATTCAAATTACTGTGAATCGAACAAACTTAGATTTAGTTTTAAATTAGCATTTACATAAGCATAAATACATATAGAGTACACACACACACAGACAGACACAACACACACACAGAAACACATACGCACACATATTTTTGTATATAGTTATAGTTCAAAATTATACAGAGTCAAATATACAGAGCCAAGTGATAGGACAACAATTAAGATGCATTAGTTTGACGCTCTTTGATGTTTCGAGCCTGCGCTCTTCTAGAGGAAAAAAAAACAAAAAAAAAAACAATGATAAGAGGAGGTAAAAAAAAGAGCAGCCTGACAAAAGTTTATTGCATTTCAGAAATGTTCAAATAAAAGAATTTCAAATAGATACGACAACTTTTTAAAAGCTAGAAATTGCCAAGTAGCCATAAAACCAGTTCTTTGTCACTTCATATGTTTATCGCTGAAATTATGCAGATGAGCCACCGCTAGAAGGTCTGTCACAACATATTTTTAATTAGTGTTTACGGTTCTTCGAGTGAAATTGTTAATTAATTAATTACTTAATTAACTAAAGTGGATTCCGTGTATCATTATCAGGAAAATACCTTTAGAAATCAAATGAAGTAATTAGAAAGCATAAATTACTGATTAATAACCGTAGGTTATCGATAATCATATTATAGTAGCAATATAATAGATGTTCAATTTATTCAAGAGATTGTTGTTGCTTTCGATGGGAACTACAGGAACTAAATTGATGTTTTAAAACACAGCTACATCCCTCTCTCTCTTTCTCTCTCTCTCTCTCTCTCTTTCTCTCTCTCTCTCTCTCTCTCTTTCTCTCTCTCTCTCTCTCTTCCTTTTCTTAGCCTTAATCTCTGTTAACATATACATATTCATGTCAGTGTACGTATGTATGAATGTATGTATGCATGTATATATACATACATAATCATACATACATACATACATACATACATACATACATACATACTGCTATTTAGTCACATGCGTTCTCCAGTTTTAGAGATGCATTATTTGTTTTGTTTTTCCCCAAAGTGCTCAACGAATGTTCATATAATCAATTATTTGGCGCTATGACGTAAAATCTATAGAATGAAAGAATATAGCGGCAGAGTCAATTTATGACACGTGATATAGAGGAAATATTCAAGATCTTAGCAAGTCTACTATAGCAAAAAGTTCTTTTTCGATAAATGTATCTCATATCAGGTGACATAAAATAAAAAGATAACATCCCTCCGTGGCAAGAAGTAGAAAACTATTAATCCTGCTGCGTTAGTTATAAAACTCTTCGGAACTGAAAATTTTGTATGGATTCAGATGAAAATATTTGTCAAGGTAAAACTACCTCAAAAGACACGAAATGAACAGAATAGTAATTAATCTTAGCAACGTAATTTCCACAAACATTTGTATAAATTACAAGTTATTTCGGGTTATGACTTAGAAACTATACGGTAAAGGATTATACGGACAGATTTAACTTCTGTTACAGGATATGAAGAAAATATACGTGAGACATCTTCACCTTGAAACCTCTCTCTAAGAGATCACTCATAGATGCTCAGAATCATTCCCATGTTAAAGTTTCTCATATCCTTCACCAATTCTCTATATGATGTGTGAGTTGACTTTCAGCCGGTTTTGATGTCTTGCTGGTAATGTGAGGTGGTCGACAAACTTCTTACCGCATAGTTAAGTCGAAATATTGTCTTTAGAACTGTAGATTTTTATTTAAAATGTTTCTTACCCAGATCGCCAATGTAGACACTAAAGTTCACCAAAGACACTCAGACAAATTACTGTGAAGTCATCGCACACATAGCCAGAAGCAATTAGCGTGTGGTCGACGGGGTCCATTATAGGCCCAATTGTGGCTCAGTTGCCGCGTCACACCAACGAGCGGCCTTTTCTGTCTTTATTTATTAGCTCTAACAATGCACTCTGTGTCTCACTGCGAAGAAATGCTGGAGTGCCATTTTCAGAGCTAGCACAAAGATGGCGATATTTTTCTTATCGGCTCTTCTAATCTGATGTTTCACTCCCTTTAATGTACTTTCTCTCTGATGTTATTTATCAATTCTATTCTAATAATTCTTGAGAGAGAAACCCATCACCGGTTGTTCTGTCAACCTCTGCTTAAGTACTTCACTATTTTAGTTGTTGGATTTCTGCCCTGAAGACGACATATACATTTGTCAGTAACTATTTAGGTTGACAAAACAGATCACAAAGTCTAAACTGTGGGCAACCTAGTTTATATTTATTCTTTGGTCTTACAAATAGTCAGTCTAAATAGAATATGGTTTTAATCTTGTGAAGTTTTTACCTTTTTCGAAGATTGTGGTCTCCTCTTGTGACGACTTAGTTGGGGTTTTCGATTTTTGCTTCGCTTGTTTTTTTCCGTTGCTGTTTTGCTACTGTTGATGATGATTTTTATATGGTGTTTGCAGCATGGTGGGTGGAAACACCTTTACCTGAAGGTAAAAAGTCATTTGGTGGTTTGTACTGCCGCATATATAACACCTATCTCCCTGATATCCAGCACAGTACTCTCTTTTAGGCATTTGCTTTGTTAAATTTTTGTACGCATGATACTTTATCTTTGGAAGAATTAAGGCGATTTTGTTTTCTGACACTTATATGGAGTCGGACAAATGTAGAGAAACATTTGTAGACGAATTATATCCAAATTCTAAATGGTGTCATGTGAAGAGGAGGAGACGCAGCAAGGAGGAATAAGAAGAGAAAAGGTAGAAAAACTTCCCCGTCGTTATTACAAACATGAGCTTCCATCTTCTGGTTAAACAATCAGAGAAAATATTGATTTTAAATTTTAGCACAAAGCCAGCAATTTCGAGGGAGGTGTTAAGTTGATTATATTGACCCCAGTACTCAACTGGTATTTATTTTATTGACCTCAGTACTCAACAAACAAAATTTGATTGTAAACGTATGAAGCGGTAAAAATACATGATTCAGCTTTAATAACAAAAATAAGCAAAGTCGAACCTGAATAAAGTAAGAATAAAGCAAAGGTAGGTTGATTATTACAAGGTGTATAAAAAAATCGCTCAAGCAATTTTCTCTGAAAAAAGATGGTAAGAATAATGAACGAAAGTGAGAAATAAGCACTGAAGAAAAGTTTGGATGTAGGAACAGTAAAAACAACACAATTAAAATTAAAATGAAAATGAAAAATGTGTAGTTTAAAATATAATAATTAAAAAGAAAATGAAAAATGTGTAGTTGAAAATATGATAATGACTACAGAGAAGTAGAAAGGAAAGTAATCAATATAAAAGCGAAACATTCTGGAATAAAGGCAGAAACGGAAGGACTAAGTTTTAACTGCACAAGATCAATGTTTAGCTACGAAAATCTATCAAAATAAAATGAAAGAGCAGAAAGGATTTACATCAATTGCAGACTGTGAAATCGATATAAAGAAACAATCGAATATACGATTTCTGGTTATCCAGTCCTTGCAAAGACAATTTCTCAACTAACTTGACCGGTTAAGCATACACTTGTATAATATATGTATATATATATATATATATATATATATATATATATATATATATATATATATATATATATATATATATATATATATATATATATATATAATATATATATATATAATATATATATATATATATATATATATATATATATATATATATATATATATATATATATCAACTTCAAGCTTCACACTGCAAAATGGTATGGCTCTAATATATTGAGCTTTCTGGCCTCATCTCGGGGCCCTGTCTTTTCCCCTTCCCTCTTCCCTTCTTTTATTTTATGTATGTGTATTCACTCTTATGAAGCTCCATGTACTAGATCGAATGTGCTATAAAGATGACGAATATTATTTTCGAATATTATTTTCGGAATTTTCTTTGTAAGCACCGACTGATATTAGCAGCCGAAACGAATGAATTTTTTGAAGGTGATACTCGAACATAGCGACAGTCGATAGACTAAACCCAGGAAAATAATGTTTAAAGACTTCAAATTTAAGGTAATGGATTACTAACCAGAAGATAATGAGTTCAAAACTTCGTATTGAACTTCCATTCTATACGATAACACTATCTGTACATCTCAGTGTAGTTGACTTCCGATAATTAACAATTGTAATTTGAAGTTGAATGGTTAGCAATAAGAAAGACGTCCATATTTCTTAAATTATTGTGCAAAATATTCTAGAGGTAACTCTGGGCTAAACAAAACACAGATAAATATACTTTACATTAAAAGGTTATCTACAAAATAGTATTAATAAAGTTGACTGTATATCTCCGATGTTTCATTCGTTGCTAAAACTCCATGTATTTTAAACATTTTCTCATTATGCTCTAGATAGTTCTGGAAGAGTTGCCTCCCTCAGATAAAGACCTAAAAATTGTGCAACCCGACCTCATTTTCGAGGTTATTTTGTAGTAAAAAAGAGTTGTTATGCAGAAAAAAAAAAGAAACATACTTTATTTGGTAGCGGAAAGATTACTGAAGGTTTTGATACCTCATACGTCAAATTGGCAACTCAGTTTTCGAAACCATTAAGAACACACACACACACACACACACACACACACACACACACACACACAAATTCTGTTTTATATATAAAGATATAACCGGCTTTTTACTTCTAACGGAGTAATGTGGACTAACCATATATAAGTATGTATACTAAATGTATGTATGGGTATATATGTGTGTTTGTATGTGTCAGTGTAGATATATATTTGTGTGCATGCATGTGTGCGTATGTGTGTGTGTGTGTGTGTGTGTGTGTGTGTGTGTGTGTGTGTGTGTACAGAGTGAGAGATAGAGCGGAAAATGCACCGAGTGTTTTAATGTACATGGATTTAAAGTAAAAAAAATGAAATGGAAATAGTCTTAATGTTGAAAAGGAAATGAAAATATTTTTCACAGTATAAAGTGATGAGTGAATATACTGATATTTTGGTAGTTCACATAAAAAAGAAAGTAATTTTTATTTTATTTCAAGAGATTGTTATAAGTTTTAACATTAACAGAGAGAAAATTTTACAGAGGGAAAATATTTCTTTCTTCATATTAAAGATTATCACGTTCTTTATGATATGCATAAATCTCCATCTCAAAGGTATGTTTTCATAAAAAATAGCCATATTTTCTACGAACTGGTTTTCGCCTGCCAGGATATTAATGAATATTCTGAATTGGTTTTCTGTACGAGTGTTTTATTTCATACGGGTTCCTGTTAGGTTACATTAAACGTGTTTTCAAAAAGCATTTGACTTTATTCTTTCCCGTAAAAGCTAAGCCACATGGTAAAACCCTTTGAGTGAGAGGTGACGCCACTCTTCTTGTGCATGCGTGAAAATCTTCGAGCTTGTACATCGCGTCAGTTCCAGGCTGTTACGCCTAGAGTACAAGCATATAGTGCGCCGTCGTTGGAATTTTCGTTTCCACCGAACGCATCGAGTAAAATTATTGCGTCAAGTCTTATCAAAAGCTGGATGTTACTGAAGTTCAAACCATCCAGAAGATTGAGCAAGCCATTGCCGATGATATAATTGACAAAGCTCAAGGAGTGGTACAATCACTTCAAACATGTCTGCACCTCAGTGGAGAACGAGGCACACTCAAACAAGCCATCCACAAGCCGAAAGGAGGAGGTGATTAAGAAAGTTTGGCGAATAGACATGGAAGGCCATCGTATAACAATCCAGGGAATTGCTCACGAAGAGGGAATAAGCATCACGTTTGCATTATGTTATATATACAATAATAATAAAGGACGTTACCGTATATATGCTTACAAACCAAGAACGTTATATAGACCTCCTTGACTCAAGTTAGAGAAGGGGGTGCGTATTATACACAAGGTTTAGGTTTTTCATAGATACAGCCCCCTAAAAATCCCCTGCGTATTATACTCAAGAGCGGACTATTCTCGAGGATTTACGGTATATATATATATATATATGCATGTATAAGTGTATGTGCATACACGTAAACATATGTGTGTATGTCTTTGTCTTTCGCAGCCCTTGATAACCGGCATTGCTTGGTTTATCTCCCCATAACTTAACACTTCATAAATAGAGAGCGATAGAATAAATATTAGAGATGAAATATTAGAGTCGGCCGCATAAAACAAGCTATATGACTCAAAGGGATAAGATTCACCAAGAGCCTTCCGGGTGCCACTCGGGGAAACGTTGTACAGGTACTGCTTCTCCAGACAGGCTGATTCCCTGAATGCAATTCTATTTGAAGAACTGAGAACTATTCTCATATCACCAAGCAACATTTGGGAGCTGCGTTGCCTTGATGCTACTCTGGCTATAACAAGCCTGACAATTACTTGTCAAATAACTGCGATATGGTTTGCATATCTCCTCACAGCTTTACTTAGCAAAATGTAATATCACCTAAAACAATAAAAGATAAGATCATTATGTATTACAAATGGTTGTAGATTCAATGTCCTATTGGTTTGAAATACCAGTCTTTTATTCAGAGTGGCCCCTATCCTACACGAACTGCCGTCCTCACGACAGTTTTACCCATCACATCCAGGTACCTTACATCAGTTATTTTCTTAAAGTGTTGATTTCTTCTTCAAGAGGCTGCAAGCAAGATGTGTCTCACAATGCTGTGCCAGGAATTTCTGTTCGCCATTCGATGTAGTAGATTCTCAATTTCTTGTGCGTCGTTGTCAATAACATCAAGGTAGTTGAGTATCCTTTTCCCTTTATTAGGATCGGGAAGTCTCCCATCACGAGAAGCCGGGTGTATGTACTATCAAGAGATCTTGACACCCCTTCATGGTCCAGGTTTTGGTTCCATACAAAAGATTGCTCTCTACGCACACCATGAACAAAGCACACCTTGTTAATTCTGCGATTCTTGACTGCCTGCACACTCTATAGTCTACTCCTTGCGTGGAAGGAAGTCTTTCTTCCTGTCAGATCTGGTTCCAAGTTCCTTCAAGGAATTGATCTTCTTGTGCTGTAAGCCATTCTTAGAATAAATTGGCTTGTACCTTTTATCTTCATCGATGGTCACGTGCTCAGTCTTCCTTCCATTGAGAAACAGACTGACTTTCGACAGCAGCAATGTGAAGAAAAGTTAACAGATCTTGCACATCATCACACAGTTGATGATGAGCTGTGAGGGAAAGATCGTCAACATTGTCAAGGTTAGAGATATAACCTGCTGACGATTGGATTTCTTCTGTTTACTGATGAGGCTTTTATATTGGATTAAGTGAAAAATCTGCTTTGAATGTAATCCCCCTACAATCACAAAGACAGCAGAAGCTAAGGTTTCTCCCTGAAGGAGTTTTACTACTTTTTGTTTTGCACAAACCATGATAGACTTTTGTATATATAATGTCTTTGATAATCTCATATCAGATACCTTAGTTCAACAGAATATGTAACGTGGTCTTACTGTTGACATTAATAAATGCCCTGGACATATTCACAAATTATAGCAGAGACTCCAGCAAATTAAGATCTGAAGAAGGAATTCTAATTCCGAAATATCATCGGACTACAGTTTACCAAGTTACAACAGGTATACAGTCCATTTTTTGTTCTATATTGCATTGTTATACCTTCCTAAACTTTTTATTCTTTATAATTGATTCCTTTTGCTTTCAGTGTCTGAGCTTCTAGTGTAATTTTTCCAAGAGCAGGAGTATTGTTGTGTTGGTTTGTCTTTGTTATGTTCAACTATGTAGATTGCTACTGGGTGAGACGGAATTATTCAAAACCAAACTCGACGACGATCCTTTCTTCAATCACAAAGTAGTGGATAGCCTGTGGATCTGCAGTAGCCCCTTCGCTATAGAAAAGCTTCAACAATACTTAAGAGACGATAAGAAACAGCAGGACATGGGTCTAGATAAAACCCCAGCCAACGATATTGACTCAAAAGGATTGATAGTTGAACACACTGAAACGTACAATAAATCGAACGGATGAGGGAACTTCTGAGCGATCCTTCTGCCAGTTAGTTTTACCTGTTAAATCTCTCTGAATTCACAGCCTACCATTGTAGACAAGGATACATTGAATAAAATTGTAATTCTAGGTGTACTTCCTGATCATAAGGGGAAATGGTCACGTCTGGAACGTCTGGAAGTTTAATAACAACAGCTACAACTTAACTGAATTTAATTAAGTCTCATTGATAAATATCGATTGGATAAAATCAAAAATCTAGTCGATGATAACTTGAATTATCATAATCTATAGAACAGTTACTAGAATTCTCAAACGATTCGGGACTTTAGCGAGGGGGGTTGATCGAAATGAAACCATTAATATGAATTCAATAACCTGTATGAATTCACTTTGTCAACAAGTAAAATGCGACAAATATTTGTACGACAGCATGAAAAATATCACTTATTTTGAAATCCCGAAATGAATTTAAAAGCTTAAAAATAACACTTGACTGATTAAGAATTTATTTGAAGAGAAATATAACTGCTGTGCTTTCCGTACAGGACTATCAATCACCGGCTCGCTATAATCCCGTATCTATGCCAACAAAGTCTGGTTGTTCTCACGGCCGAGAGTTTCACAAGAAATAAACAATCCAAAAATTATCCTCGCACACAAATTGACGCTGGAAATCAAACGAAGCAATTATGAACAATTGATTCTCTAAGTTAACGCGATTCCTTCAATGACGACAACGATCAAACACGAGGCTGACATGTTTCCAACTATAACTGATTGATAATAATAGTCTGTAAAACTGACAGATCGATAATCAATGATATGGATTGGCGACTTATGCACATGGATTTGTATGGGGCAAAAAAATGGTGCAATTGAATTGATAAATGTGTGTGTAAGTGTACGCTTCCGCAGACAGACATTCATTAATTTGTAGAACATTTATCAATATATCACTTTATAAATGTCTGTGTATGTGTGTGTATACACACACACACACACACACACACACACACACACACACACACACACACACACACACACACACACATATATATATATATATACATACATATATATATATGTATATATATATATATATATGTATATATATATATATATATATATATATATATATATATATATATATATACTATATATATATATATATATATATATATATGTATATATATATATATATATATATATATATATATATATATATATATATATATATATATATATATATATATATATATATATATATATATATATATACTATATATATATACATATACATGTATATACATATCTTTATATATATATAATGGAGAAATTGTACAAAATGTATAAATGGATGATGAGTAAAGCACTGGCACAGGTTGGATTACCTGTTGTTAACCGTAGATTTATTGGAATGTGTAATAGACTTTATTGGGTACAACACATGTTTCGACCCGTTCTGGGTCTCTTCGGGTACATCAATAATATGTTTCACTAGAGGTTTCTTGAATCGGCTTACGCACCGCTATATGTCTAACAAATTCGAGAATGAGTAAAAACAGAAAATTTATTGAAACAAAAAAATCAAATATGAACGTGAAAATTATACATTCTGGTTTAGAGGAAATGACGTAATGAATTTCGGCTGTTGTAAATGTTAAGAGAAAGAAAAGGAAGTAGAAGTTGAAAGGAAGATAATACTTAGACGAAAAAGAAAAATTATATTAGATTCTTGGTTTATTTTATTTGTATCACAATGGAAAAGTAATGCAAAGTAAAAGACATACCTATAAGTATAAGTATAATAGAAATTGCATACTCAAAGTGTATATATATATATATATATATATATATATATCGATTTAAATGAGAGCTCAAAACTGATCCATTGAAAATACTTTATTATAATAATGATAATGACCTATGATCATTTCGATGCAATATCCACATTGAGTCATGCATATTATAAAATATGAGATACTGCATCTCCTCAGGACCTTATTAGTAGGAGGCAGACAATAAAAATAGATAACATTCAAATACAACATTCATAGTTGACCTATGAAAACATGCAAAAAAACTTCTATTTGACTAGGAACTTGTATTAAAAATGTATTTTTTTTAATATCTGTTTTTTTCTTCGGTCTGAATTTTGTATTTATGTTTATAACTCCAACGGTCCTTTCCGAAATGTACAGCGTTTCGTATTGGTTCATTACCGAACTTCATAGTCTAGCATCATAAATTTGAATCATTTGCTTGATATGTTCACGGTTTCAACACCGTTATGATGTACGGTTGTATAACATCTCATGTCTTTTCAACTTGTTTTTTTGCATGTTTTCATAGGTCAACTATGAATGTTGTATATGAATGTTATCTATTTTTATTGTCTGCCTGCTACTAATAAGGCCCTCAGGAGATGCAGTATCCCATATTTCATAATATGCATGAATCAATGTGGATATTGCATCGAAATGATCATAGGTCATTATCATTATTATAATAAAGTATTTTCAATGGATCAGTTTTGAGCTCTCATTTAAATCGATATAAATACAAAAACTCACTTATGAGTATTTTGCTACGTTTGTTAACAGATACAATATTTTTGCCTAATTTTGGTATAAAAATATATATAAATACATACATACATACATATATATATATATATATATATATATATATATATATATATATATATATATATATATATATATATATATATATATATATATATACGTATATATATATATATATATATATATATATATATATATATATATATATATATACATACATATATATATATATATATATATATATATATATATATATATATATATATATATATATATATATATATATATATATATACTTGCATATGAAGATCGGACTGATACAAACAACTCTTATGAAGTCCTCGAGAAACGATATCGACATTATCACACGGCTTTGTGACCCTAAAAACGGAGCCATCGCCTTCTGTGCCATAATAAACCGTATGAGGTTCACCTCCTTCGATATATCATGGCCACCTTAGAATTACCAGGAATCGCACAAATCCTTGCGTCTCCGGCTAAACCTGCAACAACAAACGTTGACATTTTCACAAATACCTTAGACAAAATCATTTGTGTTGAGCTGAATAATGAGGCTGAAGTTGTCTATCATCACCAGCTTGTCCGGATCCTTCCTCAGCATCCTCACCTCTCCTGTAGTCTGATATGATTCGCCATGATTGATCGCTAGCCACTAAACCCTTTTTATTTTCTTTCTCTGCTTATTTCTGTGTTCCTTTCTGTTGCAGAGCGTAGGCTCGAAGCGTAAAAGACTTTCTCACTTCCCGAGCGTTAAACTAATACATCTGTTTGTTGTTTACACAACCATCCTCGTCTTCTTTTAAAAATTACAACTATATATATACATATATATATATATTTGCAAAAGGATATCTTTCGCATCGAAGGTCGGTGATTGTCGTACGCTGAGGACGGGAAAATACCCAGAAATTCGAGTCCGTACGTATCGCAGATCAAGATGGGAAGGATGACTTCCCTTTGCAAATACAGACAGGACACAGCTGTGTGCCGATAGCCAGCTAGAGGAGATGTTCTCCTGGGGCTAAAAGCAACAGTAACATCCACCCTTAGGGGTCAGCCACATTTAAGTGGCAAATATACTTCACCTATATATATATATATATATATATATATATATATATATATATATATATATATATATATATATATATATTCGTATGTGTATTTCAAAATAAATGGAAGTGGAGAGACAAGTTACTGAAGAGATTGCAAGAGTGCAATGAAATAATTTAACAAAAAACTATATAAATAAATAAAGGACTGAACCAGTGCGTGTGTTTATTACCGGCATAATGCCTCTCCCAAGGTTTAATTGTATATATATATATATATATATATATATATATATATATATATATATATATATATATATATATATATACATGTGCCTGGTGTACCCTTATCAGACGGGTAGTCATGATAGGTATACTGGGCTTCGTATAATTGTACCCCAGTGTCACTTTAATGGCATGCACTGCTCTCTCACCCAATAATAATGATAATAATAATAATAATAATAATAATAATAATAATAATAATAATAATAATAATAATAATAATCCTTTATTTATTAGCCACAAAGGCCGACAAAAATAAGATTGGACATTACAAAACATGAAGTACAAAGTGGGGTTACATAAAGTGTCGTGTGAAAAGTCAATAACAAAGAAAATGCTTAAAGAAAGCCAGCAACACTGGGCTACTCATGGAGACCCCACGAAATATCCACAAGTGCCACGGCTACTAGGGTAACTGCCCTCTCCCGTCTTTCTATCTTTCTTTCTCTCTCTCAGTCTTGGAAACTCAAAAGCGCATGCTCAAAGTAAAGCCCGTTGACAGGGACCATCTTCGCCACATTCACCCACCTTTTAACAAAATTGTTGGAAGCTGGCACTTCTCTCTGAACCCTCACTTTCCTTTTCAAATGGTACCTGAAAAAGTTGATGAGGGTGGGGGGTCAAAGAGAAAAGTATTTGTCTTCAATCCTTTCAGTCTAGACCACCTCACGACCTCTTGGACTGAGAAAGGGGTTTAAAATATTAAGAAGAAGAAGAAGAAGAACTGTGAGCAAAGATATAGAGAAATGGTTGAAGGAGAATCAGGAGGGTCTTAAGCACTTGAAAAACTATATATATATACTTGAAGGGAGCCAGTCGATTAGATCGACCTAAGTACGCAACTGGTACTTAATTTATCGAGCCCGAAAGGATGAAGGACAAAGTCGACCTCGGCGGAATTTGAGCTAGTGGATACTTAAGGTTACAGGTAGTAACTCGCTACCGACCACGAATAAGAAGGAATCTGAGACAAATCAATAATAATAATCGTTTCCGTTATAGTCGCAAGGGGCGGTGATTAGTCGACTACATCAGTGTTCAACTGGTTTTTCTTTCATCGACCCTGAAAGGATAACAGGGCAAGTCGACTTCAGCAGAATTTGAACTCAGAACGTAAAGATGGACGAAATTCTAATAAGCATATGTCCGGCGTGCTAACGATTTTACCAGCTCAACAACAACAATGACATTAACATTAGCATCAGGTCAGCCAATTTTGGTCATTTGAACCAATTCCAGCATTCGCAGAAGCTGTTTCTTCTCTCCGCCTTTTCTACTACAAACGCTAACTTCTTTTATTTTGAACCTAGACAGCTTCATTAACCATTAACCTTTCACACAGGATCACGAGTCACATCAATTTTAGCCCCAACCCTTCATCATCTCCCAGATCATGCGCTAATTGCTGCGCAGAATCCCACTGGAACTACAAACCTCTTGAAATGTTACTAGTTCAAGTTTTCTTTTTCCATTTTGTTGACTTCTGGATATTGGTTAACCTACAGAAATTGAGACTGGACATCAATCAGCCTCGTTAATCACATTAGTCTAGTAAGACCTACAAAGGTCATGAGTACTGACTGCTCTGGCTTCTTTGATTAACTTCATGAAAAAGAAACATCGACTTCGATGGGAATTCAGCTCTGAATATTAATGAAGCGAAGTAAATATTTCAAGGCTGTCTTCTGTCTGCACCTAATAAAGCAGAAGTCGAAGAAAAAAAAAATCAAAAACAAAAACAAATAAAACAAGACAAGAAAACTATGGACTGCATGAAATAATGAAAATGGAAGCGAAAGAGCGAATGTAAATAATAAAAAGAGAGACAAAACAGAAAAAAAAAGGAAAAAAAAAAATACAAAACAGGAAAAGTATTAACTAAGAGTTTAAAAGAGAATATGGCAGACTTGAAATAAGAAAATAAGAGACAGAAAAAAAACAGAGATTGAGATGTAAAACGATGTAACAGTGGAAGAAAGGAATAAAGAAAAAATAGAAATAAATCTTAATAATAAATTGTTTATGCAACAAGTTGTAACAAAGCTCCTGGGAGAGCGCTGAAAAAGATTTGTAGAAATGTAATTAGAAACAGGCGATCGTTGTGAACATTGACAAAGATGTCGGCGAGTCGCAGCTGGTCGAATGGTGTAGCTGCTGACAACGAAAGCGTCGATTGCTCTAATCTCATTGTTGGCACGTTCTGGTTTTTGTAGCTTAATTCTCAAATAGCCATCGATCTTGACGATGAAAAGCATAATTAATGCCTTGGAGCATTAAACAACTGAAGTAGAATCAAATATGCATCGAAAGAAAAATATCAACTAATGACTAATATTATATTTGTACTTTTCCGTCTGCAATTGCAGACGTTCATTTTGTTTCATTTTGTCGTCTGCGGCCATGATGTGGGCCTCCGCCTTCAGGGTTTAGCTAATGATACCAACCTAAATATTTGTTTTACTCTAATAAATATTCCATCGATAAATATTTAACGAAATGTTAAGTTTCGGAACATAACGAGAGAAGAATATATACAATGGTTTTGTGTTAAGAAACTTGCTTCTCAACCACATGGTTCCAGGTTCGGTCCTTCTGCGTGATGCCTTGGGCAAGTGTCTCTTACTATAGCCTCGGGCCGATCAAAGCCTTGTGAATGGATTTGATAGCGGGAAACTGAAAGAAGATTGCCGTATATATATATATGTTTTCTATAGTTTCAGCTCAGAGCTGCGGCCATGCTGATGCACCGCCGACTTTTTTTTTTTGCCAGCATGGAAAACGGACGTTAAACGACGATGATAAGATATTTTTTCACAAAACTTTTGACATCAATCCAGTTACTGGTACTTAATTTATCGACCCCGAAAGGATGAAGGGCAAAGTCGACCTCGGCGGAATTTGAGCTCAGAACACAGAGACAGATGAAATACCGCTAAGCGCTTCGCCCAGCGTGCTAACGTTTCTGCCAGCTCGCCGCCTTACACACACACACACACACACACACACACACACACACGCACACACATGACTGGAAGATTGAGTAAGTATAAGCGGGTCTTAAGTTTGTGGTTTCCAACATCGTCGTTATAATTAAATGGGGGAGATTAAAATATTAGAATGACAATAGTTATATAATTGAAATTTGGTAAATATTCAGATTATGAAAAAAAAAAGGGTTAGATTATAAAAATTATAATTCAGGGAAAAATTGGAATATTATTAAAATTAAAGAAAAGATAGTTTATGCAAATTATTTTTAGAATTAAAGGATTAAAATAGAGTAATAAATTTAGCCCTAATTTTGAATTTCTAATTATGGTTTGTAATCCATGTTTTATAAATGGCGTACCGCTAAGAGTTAAACGAAGGAAAGCATTGTAATACGATTAAATTTTAACTCAAGTCTAAATTTATGGGTTAAACCTTTAAACCGCTAGGTAGCAGCACATATCATCAATGTTACTATTAAAATAATAGAATTGTTTTTTGTTTTTTGCTTGCTCGTAATGTTGTATAAGCAGCAGAAACAATGAGGAACAACAACAACAACAACAACAACAACAACAACAACAACGACAACTACTACTACTACTACTACTACTACTACTACTACTACTACTACTACCACAGCTACTATTATTACTTTAACTCCTACTATCTTTTTCTTGAATAAGCTAAGAAAGAAAAACAGCCATATTATGTAACTCAATATACAGATAATGTTGCGGTCGATGGTCGTTTAAACTTCTCCGCCATCATTCAATTAAGCCGACAACTCGTACGAAGATCTATGTTCTCTGATCTTTTCTGAAAATGCATTTCCAACAAAATAAATTAGAATCATTTGAACGTAAATCATACTATACGTGCTTCATTTAATTATCTTCATTCAATTTTCTTACCTGTCAAATCTTGGATAATGCCTTCAAGCCATGCACACTGCTGCTCGCTTTCACGAGAAAAATTCAATGAAAATCTCGTTCTGATTAAATGTTAGTTATGCATTATTTTCGTACTCCAGAGGGAGTAATTAAAATTTTCTCAATATAAAAGTATCTGGGAATTAAATTTGCAGCAGTTCAATATGTATTGGTGACATGCTGAACATTTAATATATTAGCATCCGAGAATTAAACAAAATAGGATCTCTTAGAAATTTACCATTCAATTATTTACGGCTTGGGACCCTTAAATTTGGAACTCCATAGTCCGGCGCTTCCATAATCTAACAGGTTTTGAATCTGTTGCTATCAGTTTATTGATCAGACACTGAAGCAGATTTAGTTTTAGACTTTATACAATGTGTTCATAAATTCTTTTCTAATCTAGGCACAAGGCCCG
This sequence comes from Octopus bimaculoides, assembly GCF_046866305.1. NCBI lineage: Eukaryota > Metazoa > Mollusca > Cephalopoda > Octopoda > Octopodidae > Octopus > Octopus bimaculoides. Next base: position 126,470,210 of record NC_142932.1, on the reverse strand, counting down.
AGATCTTTTTGGGGGACGGGGCCAGTTGATTAGATCGACCTAGTATGCAACTGGTACTTAATTTATCGAAACCGAAAGGATGAAAGGCAAAGTCGACCTCGAGTGTTCTAGTGTTTCTAATAAAACTTTGTTTACCAATAAACTCTGCTGAGTAAGGGCGGCGAGCTGGCAGAAGTGTTAGCACGCCGGACGAAATGCTTAGCAGTATATCATCTGCCGTTACGTTCTGAGTTCAAAATCCGCCGTGGTCAACTGTGCCTTTCATCCTTTCGGGAGTCGATTAAATAAGTACCAGTTACGCACTGGGGTCGATGTAATCGACTTAATCCATTCGTCTGTTTCTGTCCCCTGTTCAGCCCCCCTGTGGGCAATAAAGAAATGAAATAAACTCTGTTGAGTCATCCTTACTTTGTTTCTAATTTTTTTTTTCAAATTCTAAAGGATGTTTATGGACAGCTAGTATTAGTCAGGGTCGGTCAACCTTTCTCGAGTTGTGTTGTGTTGATCTCATTTGGGAATTCGGCTGGAGAAAATAAAGATGGTTGCTTTTGATAAGACTCGAGGAAGGGTGTGCTTGAGGACTCCGATCCTACGGCATTCAGAGGATTAAATGGAAGGAGATGATGAAATGAGAAGAAGGGATCAGAGCAAATACTGCGAGACATCGTGTTCCCCGCTCTAATCATTCTGTCAATTCACTTCCCAATAATGTTGCCATATTTTGTTATCGTGAACCAAGTACGAATGAAAAGAGAAAAAATGCCGAAGAGGTGAGATGGGACGATGCTATTGGTTGAATGGAGTTAACCAATATCCTCGACCTATCTCACTTATGTACGAGGATGTGTCAAAAAGTAATGCCGCCAGTTTGTTTAGGACAGGTATAATTACTAACACAGGAACATGTATCATACATCAAAATGAAGCTGGTCCTCTATGGATAGCATCCCCACTTCTCAACATAGTCACCGTTTCTCTCAATAACAATGTTCCACCTTTAAATGAGAGCATGTATCCTTGCCCCGTAAAATTCTGTTACCGTTCTTTGAGCCACTTCTTCCCTACAGTTTTCACCTCCTCGTCACTGGACTATCATCGTCACTGGACTATCATCTCTTCGGCTCCATGAAAGAGGGTTTGAGAGGCAAACATTATTCCAGAGACGAGGAAGTGAAAACTGTAGTGAAGAGGTGGCTCAAAAAAATCTGAACAGAAGCTTACAGGGCATAAATACCTGCTCTCATTCAAAGGTGGAACGTTGCTATTGAGAGGAGCGGTGACTATGTTGAGAAGCAGAGATGTGATCCACAGAGGATCAGCTTCATTTTGATGTATGATACATGTTTCTGTGTTGGTAATTATACCTGTCCTAAACAAAATGGAGGCATTACTTTTTTACTCACCCTCGTATATAACTGTATTAGACGTCAAAATTGTGATGAACTTTCGTCGATAACAGATGGGTGGGGTGGGCATGTCCCCGTCCTTTGTGTGCTTTTTTCTGTTTTCCATGTTCTTCCGTTGTCTTTCTGTGCACCATTTTACTATGTACACACACACACGCGCGCGCACACACACACACACGCGCACACACACATGTAACTATGTATACCAAAATACACATGTATGCATACAATGCGAATGCCTGTTTTTCTGACTTACTGATATTTCTGTGATCATACACGCACACAAACAAACGCCCAAACATACACACAAACACACACACATACCGAGAGAGAGGGGGTGATAGAAAGAAAGAAAGAGAGAGAGAGACGGGGAAGAGAGAAAGAGAGAGAGACGGGGAAGAGAAAGAGAGAGAGAGAAGACAAGAGCATTTTGTGAAAGAATTCTAAACATGTCACTTTCTCTCTCCTCCTCTTACTCTCTCCTCCTTTTACTCTCTCCTCCTTCTACTCTCTCTGTATTTCCTCTTTGGTCTGCTTCCTCTCACCGTTATATTTGTATCACTCCTTGAAAGTCATTTAACGTAAAAACCTATGATAAAACGGCACATTTGTGAAAAGTAGCAGTTTACAAGAATCTCATTATTTCACAAATTAACCTATGAGCTCTTACAGCTCTCATCTTGCTATGGTTATTTTTATTACAGGTTTGGCTGTTCGCCCACAATCAACAGGGAATATGGATTATTTTAGTGACGAAATCTCCAAAAACTAATTACCAAATGCCACTGCCACTTTGGAAATATTTCTTTCCTTTTGTAACTACACGCACACACACGCATACACACACACACACACACACACACACACACACACACACACATTACACACGCGTACGCACACAATAACTCAGATACACGCACCTATATTGTTAAACGTCCATTTTCCCTTGAAGTATGTGTGTGAGTAACGAGGGCTTGACAATAACATTTGTGTAAAAGAGATGGCCAGTATTTCTGCTTCACATAAAATTTCGTAATCGCTTTCATGGCTCCCATAAATTCCATGTTCTTTTCTTGTAACTTAGTGTCGACTTATCTATAGGATATAAACTCAATTTCAGTTTCACATTGAATTCTAATATTAAGGTGTACTAACTGTTCTAAAACCGTAGCTATAACCATTAGCAAAAATATTTGTTACTGAAAACGCGCTTGATGTTTCGTTTAATGTTACGAAATATCGACTTGCTAAAAGATGCAGTACATTTAAATGGAATAAATTTCGAACTACGAGTTCTTGTCCAGTATTTTAATATATGTTGCAAGTTATATAAACACCGCTATATAAATATTATACCTGTATTATGTTTGCGCAGTGGCATTGCTGATCCTCCGTGTGTCGTTCCAATTTTAGAATAGGAAGATAGAGCTAAGGAAGATAGAGTCCCTACCACCACCACTACTATCAACACCGCCCCAAAAAACAGAACTAAATAGGCAATAAACTCTTCTGACAACATGGTCAGCTTTGTGGAGCAAAGTAACGGCTTGCATATTATGAATATAATCTGTACTTCCACTCTCCACAACGTTTTGAGTCGGTTGCAATTAGTTTGTGTTTCTGCCACCGAGGTATTTATGATGTGAGACGCCATATTACGCGAATCAATAAAAGAAAGTTTGGAAGCATTGATTTTTGTATTCTATATTGTGTTAAGTAACATATATGTGCAAAGAGCCTTCAGGATAATGTTTACACAGGGGCTACATTTAGCCTTTCTGTTTTCCGACATTTTTCCGTGGCTGGTAACGGTTAAGTCCCAATGTTGGCGTGTTTAACAAATCCAACTTTTATTTAGGTTTCTTGTATATCAATGTGCAATAAATCAACTCCTATCGCAAGCTGACACCTTAATTCGCCAAAACTAATCAAGAAAGTACATAAAACATATTTATAATTCATACATTATGTCTGTACTAACAACACACCTGCGTAGCAGTTATGTTGTTGTTGTTGTTGTTGCTATTTATGTTTCTTTATTATCCACACAGGGCTGAACACAGAGGGGACAAAACACAAAGTAGGGCTTTTCTTTTTGGGAAGGAAAGAAACAAATCTAAACAAAAGGGAGGGGGGTAGTATTTCGATCAAAAAGGATCGTGGAAAGAAAAGAAAAAGAAGGAAGCCGATCAATAGGGATTGTGTATCACAGAAATGTCATAATGTAAAAGGGGAAACAGATTAGGTTTATCCGTGGAAAGAAAAGCCTACTGAAAAGACCCCGGTAACCTCGGGCAGTAATGTCAAGAAAAAAACACATTACAGCAAGTGACTCTTGCTCAAGGTGGCTCCGTCATTCACACGAGCCATCCTTGCTACATTCACCCATCTTTTATTGAAACATTCACTAGACAAAACTTCCTTCTCTACTTTCACCTTCCTCTTCAAGAAGTTGATGAGAGATTCACCAGAGAGGAAAGTGTTAAACTCCAGAAAGAGTCGATTCATGAGCAAAGACGTCCCTGCGTTTTTCAGACATATCGCAATCATAAATATGTGTCTTTATATCTTACAAGTCGTAGAATGAAATTTCATGCAGATTTCGCTGTTATTTTTGGAGGGGATAGCAACCATTTAAAGCGTCGTTGTGTTGTTGTTGTTGTCACCGCCGCTATTTAACATCAGTTAGATTTGCTGAGCAGAAATATGATGAACGACATTCCATCTATGACCACCAAGTCGGTCTTTCTTTTTTTAGTGTACCCAGAACTAATTTATCCAATAACTTTCTTTTTTTGAAAATGCTAAGAAAAAATTTCGTTGAAATTTAGCTGCCATTTCTAGCAGGTCATACATGCATGTATAACCTCTAACTTTTTGTGAAGGAGAAGATACATTGTAAGAGCACGTGTCGTACCTCATACACACCAACAGAATATTACGAAATCCCTCCGAGAATAACAAACGTGAGATGAAACAAACCTCGGCTAAACTCAGTCAACACAGTAATAGTAGCCATAAGAAATGAATACAAAGAAATCATAAAGACAACTTCAACAGCTTATTTCTTTCTTTATTGCCCACAGGGGGCTAAACATAGAGGGGACAAACAAGGACAGACAAAGGAATCAAGTCGATTAGATCGATCCCAGTGCGTAACTGGTACTTATTTAATCAACTCCGAAAGGATGAAAGGCAAAGTCGACTTCGGCGGAATTTGAACTCAGAACGTAACGGCAGACGAAATACCGCTAAGCATTTCGCCCGGCGTGCTAACGTTTCTGCCAGCTCACCGCCTTCCACCAATTGCATATTCTTTTCTACTCTTGGCACAAAGCCCGAAATTCTGGGGTATAAGATATAATCTTACCAATATCTGATTTCGAAGGGCAAATTAGTGTAACTTGTGAATCAGTATCAAAATTAGATTTGTGGTCTTTAAAATTAATTCTGGCAAGTTTTCGGGGTGTGAGGCTGAGTTCGATCGTCAATTTGTAGATCTTCAACTGTCTTTCATAATTAAGTTAATGCTTAGTTCATTGGAGGTAATTTTATAATCCTTTGTAATTTGTCTTTATTTTAGATTGAAGAGAAGTAACTTTCCAGTTTTAAACGATAAAGATTTTCAGTTTTATCCGCATGAACAAGTATTCTTGATTTACTAATTAATTTTTTCAATAATTGTTGTAATTTTCTTAGATGCATGTCGTGTATCCATCTATCTATGTATCTATGCCTCCCCCTCTCTCTCTCTCTCTCTCTCTAAATATATATAAGATGGCGGTGGAAACAACACAGAAGTAAATTTGAGATATTTTAATTTAGGAAGAAATTAATTAAATGATTTAAAAAAATATTATATATATAGAAAAGAGAAAATATTATCGGTTTCGATGATGAATTTCATTTGATCAAATATTAAAATAAATTTGGAATTTGAAGTAAAAACAGTTTGTATTTATCTTCTGTTTGGTGGTTAGAACATATCTGAAGAAAGGCAATTTATTAACAAATATAAGCCACGATTGAATATAGAACGAATCGCTACCAATCAATAAATAAGAACGGACACTTAAAAAAATTTACACTTACTAGCGATTGGAAAATACTTTCCATCAATTCTTAAATCTCGCTTTCAGTGTGTGTGTGTCTGCACACACAAACACGCCCCCCACACACAAACACATACATACACACAGCTGGAGACACTCGAAAGTAAACATTGCAGTTCAAACCCACGCACACTAAAAAGAAGGAAAACTTTAATTCCTTAATAAAATTCTTAACAAGATATTACAACATACACACCCATTAATACACAGCTGGTCACATTTCAAACATATTGAAAGGACATTCAATACAATTACACACACACACACGGCTGGACATAAATCCATTCAATAAATGTTTTTAAGCCACGCCCTCGGCAGGAATCCAAAGAGATTTTTTTAGACAATAGACAACTACACCCCCTTTCTTTCTCTCTAGCACCTTGAACTCTATACCAAATTATTTACAAACTATATTTAAAGAAGGCTTTACGGAAAAACTCCGGACATGTTCTAACCACGAAACAGAATTAAATGCATAACTAGCATAAACACTATTTTCCCCTGATGATGGGGGCATTCTATGGAAATGAATATTAAAATTCATATGTAATCTGCATGAATGTACACCGGAAACGATCGTTGAAACACCCTATTTTCCTCTAACATGTTATCCAAAACCTTTTTTTAATACCTATTACTTTCTCTGTATTATATTTGGAATTTTTCAAAACGTCTTTTTTCTGTATTCCATTATTATTTTTATCTATATTCTATTATCATTATGTTTACATATCTATATATCTATATGTCCATGTATATTTTTGGTATTCATATATTTTTATATTTTTAATAAATCAATATATGTTTCAGATTGGACAATTCTTATTTTATCCTAATAAAACCCGTATATGTCTGTGTTCATCGTAGTCTGCCTGATTTGAACCTTTTATATTGTATCTATTATACTTGTCTAGCGCCTCGGGTTCGACTTGAGCACTTCTACGCTCGCTATCTATGTTTTACGAAAAAAAATTATAATTATTTATATATATATATATATATATATTTCGTTTTTGCATTTGGTTTTCAAGATTCTTTATGTGAGTTCGTGTGTTGAAGCATATTCTTTTGTGTCTGGAGAGAGTCATTCTCTTTTGGTGTCTTATAATTTAACACACTCACCGGTAAAATTTCCACTTATTTCTTTTTTATTTTTCTAAAATTTTCGTTGCGTCTTGCAACCTTTTCAATAGTCGTTGACTCTGTCCGGTATCCGAGCTGCGTTCTTTTTGTTTGTTTGTGCGCATGTGTGTGTGCGCATACACATGTATGTATATATGTATGTGTGTATGTATGCATACATACACACATACATACACATACACACACACACATCAGACATACACACACAAGGAGACAGAGGTACACAAACACACACACACACACACACACACACACACAAACACATGAATATGTAGAATATATACATACAAACGTACACATATACATATATATATATATACGCGTACACACACACATACATACATACATGCATACATACATACATACATACATGTGTATGCGCATACACACTGACCCACACACATGCGCACAAACAAACATAAAGAACACAGCTCGAATAACGGACAGATTCAACGACTATTGAAAAGGTTGCAAGACGCAACGAAAATTTTAGGAAAAATAACTGAGTGGAAACTTTACCGGTGAGTGTGTTAAATTATAAGGTACTAACAGAGAATGACTCTCCCCAGACACAACAATATGTATATATATATATATATATATTGTTATATATATATATTGTTATATGCTTCTTTCATTTTCCGTCTACCGTATCCACTCACAAAGCGTTGGTCGACCCGCAGCATATAGTAAAAGACACTTGCACAAGGTGCTGTGCAGTGGGACTGAACCTGGAACCACGTGGCTGGAAAGCAAGCTTCTTCTCACACAGCCACTGTATACACACTCACATACATAGGCACACACACATACGCAGACACATAAACATACAGACACACGCAGACATATATATGTATGCATGTATGTATGTATATTTGTATAGCTGTTTGTATGTATGTATGTATGCATGTATGTATGTATGTATGTATGTATGTATGTATGTTTGTATCCACAGTTAGGCATTGTAGTTCTCAAAGACGAAGTGCACTCGCTTTTATGTAGATATTTCAAACGTTCTAATCCATTCTCGCAAATAGCAGCAGCGTTCTTATGTATTGGAAGAACTATCTTCCTTTTGCTATTGCTGTTGAAGCCATAATTGAGAGACTTATCTTCGAAACGGATGACACACAGCCTTATTCCAGATTCTACATCTATTAGATACTGACATTGTTTCTAACACAAATGTGGAAACGCGTGGCTTAATGGTTAGTGTCATGCAGTTCTCAGTCATAGGGCCATGAGTTCGATTCCCGGCGGCACGTTGTGTCCTTGAGCAAGACATTTATTCCACGTTGCTCTAGTCCATTCACCTGGCAAATATGTGTAGCACCTGTAATTCAAAGGGCCAGCCTTGTCACATTTTGAGTCACGCTGAATCTTCCTGAGAACTACATTAAAAGGATGATGCGTGTCTGAGAACTACATTAAAAGGGTGCTCAACCGCTTGCTCATTAATTTCACAATCAAGTTTTTCCGCTGACCGGTTCAAATGGAACACTCGTCGTCGTAACCAACAGAGCATCGGTTAACCCTTTACTACAAATACAAATAACCATTGCCTACATAAACGTGCATGTCCATTCGACAGTGACCCACGTTATAACGTAATTGGCAAAACAGTTGGCAGCTGTGAATGCATCTCTTAAACGATGCGGCAAACTCACACAGCTATGTAAAATCATGCATGTTTGAAAAGCGAAAAGGAAAAACAAAAATCACCCAAACCAGATAAAAGTTAAAGTAGTTGTATGCTGTCAACTTAATGTGGCAGTCCCCTGAAGGGAATACTACTACTGTTGGTTAGACCTAGGAAGCTGCACCGCTTCCTGTCGGCCTTGACAATTTCCTGTGTCCTTATGTTTACAAGCACCTCCACCCAGCACTCTCCCCCTTGTAAACATAAGGACACAAGAAATGTGTCAAGGCCGGCAGGAAGCGGTGCAGCTTCCTAGGTCTAACCAACAGTAGTATTATTCCCTTCAGGGGACTGTCACATTAAGTTGACAGCATACAACTACTTCATCGTATCACTACTGCATAAATCTCTCGGAGATTTAGAAATGTATTATTTCTAAACAGATAAAAGTTATTTGACATCTAATAATAATTCTGCTTGTCACTGCGTTACTTAGCCCGTTGGTAACGCTTTCACGTGATTAGAGAAAAAGAGGGAGAGAGAAGCGTCCATGACGCGAGGCAAAAGGAATGTAATTATTACACTTTCACGTGATTAGTCGAAATGAAAGAGAGGAGAAAGAAAAAGAGAATATGGAGAAGAGTGAGACAGAAAGGAGAGAAAAACGGAGAGCAATGCACCCATGACGCGAGATAGGGGGAATACAATAGTTATTTCGTGATTACAAGAGTTAGTTGTAGGTAAAAGAGGAGAGTTAAAAATATAATTTTAGCAGAGGGGTGAGTTCTGATGGTGTGGTTAAAGAAAGGTAGAAAGAGGAGAAGGGAGAGAGATGATGACGGTAGTGGTAGTGTTAGTGGTGGTATTGGTGGTGATGGAGGTGTTGGTGTTGGTATTGATGAAGGTGGTGGTGGTGGTGGTGGTGGTGTTGATGGAGGTGGTGGTGGTGGAGATGGAGGCGGTGGTGACTGGATAGTGAAAAGCATATTTTCTTTTTTTAAATTGAACTAATATTTTTTTTATATATATCACCTCTCACTTAACGCATGCGAATAAGTGCAATTCCGTGAAACATTCACGCTTGCTTACGTGGCAAATATATGCAATTTAACAAAAGGTTGTATCATATGTACAGGATATGTTTTGGGTTTATGGGGAAAATGGAAAAATAAGGGTAAATGTTTATTTCATGAGCGCTGTGTATTAAGTCTATACAATTGTGCATAAGGTACATAAAGTGTATATATAAAGTGGATTAAGTAATCATCGTATTCCAATTTTTTGCACTTTTCAATGATTAGCAGATGAGCGACTATCTTTCTATACAGACACAACACAGGCTGCGCTTTCAGAGTTTTTGGATAAAGTTTTCAGAAATAACCCAATCGGTAACACGAATGTGGAATCTAAAAACAGAAACAATTCCTATCATATTGGGCGCATTAGGTATGAAAAAAAATATTCAAACAGATACATAACAAAAACACCAGGACTTACAAATATATATAACACACAGAAAATAGCATTACTAGGCACTGCACACATCCTACGCAAAACTCTTTCAATACAGTAACCATAAGAGCATCACAGCAAACCACAGCACGTACCCAAGGTACACATAGCTGCGCTCGGTAGTGAAGTGAAAGCACGCTATGAAAATAAAACCACTGGATAATAATAATAATAATAATAATAATAATAATAATAATAATAATGATAATAATAATGATAATAATAATAATAATAATGATAATGATAATGATAATAATAATAATAATAATAATAATAATAATAATAATAATGATGATGATGATGATAATGATAATAACAACAACAACAACAACAACAACAACAACAACAACAACAATAATATAGATTATGTTATAAAACAATGAATCTGTATGAAAAACAGTTTTGAATTATCTTAATGGCAGCATTAAGTAAATGGGTGAAAAAAATATTCCTTTCGTGCAGAAATTGGATTTCTCTGATAAGACAACGGAATGATGCTGTTGTTTACAGCAGTGAATTACCGAACTTGAAAAATCTTGACAAGATCGTATTAAAAATCTCTTTTGGGATCATGTTTTTAATACCAGAAGTCTCAAATAAGTGCTGCTTCTAATCTAGGCATTCATACATGCATCTATGCATACATTCAAGCTTATGCATTTTACTACGTAACAACATAAACACCCAAATGTGCGTTTAAACACGTTACGGTTTCAAGTATTCCATATGCACCAATATACATATGTGTGTGCGTGTATATATATATATATATGTAGTTGAAATTTACATAAAAACAAAAGGCGAAGACAGGTGTATAAACAACAAGCAAGTGTATTAGTTTAACGCTCTCGAAGGTGAGAATGTCTTTTACGTTTCGTGCCTACGCTCTTCAAAAGAAAGGAACACGAGAAAATAAACACACACACACACACACACATACACACACACGCACACACACACACACACATACACACACACGCACACACACACACACAGACACACACACACACACACACATATATATATACATATACATATACACATATATATATACGCGCATGCGTGTGTGTATTGCATGTTTTTGAAAAAACTTGTCCTCTTTTTTCTTTAATCTTATTCATTCATTGATATGTGTGCGTGTGTGTGTGTGTGTGTGTGTGTGCGTGTGTGTACATGTATGTAGGTATACGCACAAACCTATGCAGATGGATAGACAGACAGACAGATAGGCAGGCAGACAGATAGATAAAAAGACGGTGTAGGAGAAAGCGACGTATATATTTAGATAAGGAAAGCAAGAAAAAGAGGGAATGAGAAATAACACGAGAAGGGAGACAGCAATAAAACGCGGTCATATATTTAGAAGTGACGGATTTCTACACAAACACGATGTAATGTTTTATCGACTGCAGGCAATGGCAAATGCAATAAAGAATACGGAAAATCTGAAGAGAAGGTCGGTTGGGCCAATAGGGAATTGTACAAGATAAAAATTAGTGTTACGTGAGATGGCTCGGCGTAAAAATCATCTTTAAATATACATTCACACCTATGGAGGCATTTGAATATGTAATAACATTTATATAAGCTAAAGGAACGGACATCGACGTTTAGATATAGATGTTTTGGTGCATGTATATATATGCATACACACATAAGTACATGCTAATATACATACAGAAGGATACGCACCCGTACATATATACACCCATTTGTGTTTGTACATGCAAATGGATCATAAACCATATATATATATATATATATATATATATATATATATATATATATATGCAAACATGGTCGTATTAAGAAAATATATATTTGAAATCTCTCTCTCTCTCTCTCTTTTCATACACACATATACAAACATACCTGCATACATAAAGCATACATACAAGCATTCATACATGAATTCATACATACATATATACATACATACATTTAAGCATGCACATATGTTATATATGTATATATATATATATATATATATATATATATATATATATATATGATATAATTACAGTTATGCCCATATGTATATTCAAATATATATATATATATATATATATATATATATATATATATATATATATATATATATATATATATATATATATGCATGTATGTATGTATGCACACATACACACACATATATATGCATGTATGTATATATTCATACATGTGTATAAATATGAATATTGTCTCTCTACTCTGTATTTATATTTTTCCGTGGAGGAAATCAATAGAGAAGACACTATCTATAACCAATAATCTCTCTTCCATTATCGGAATATATTCTTCGATCGTATATTTGTTTCCAAGCTTTACACAAATAACAAGCACTGCTTTTTTTTTTTAAACAGTGTTTTATTTGGTTTATTTTTGGTTTTCCTTCCTACATTCAATCCAATTTGCTCTCGTCTCTCTTCTTTTTTTCTTTTTTGAAAATATCTGTAGTAATTTGATTAAATCATTCTACTATATTTATGAAATTTTATTATTATATATGCGTTAGATTTACTAGGAAGGTTGCTGTGGCGGATATTGTATTTCTTGCCTTTTTCATCGCCTTTTCTCTTTGTTATTGTTGATGATATCATATAAGTTTCTAAAAGACCGATTGCTACATGTTTGTCTGTGATGAATGCTGTAGAACAGCGGAGAATATATATAGGTAAGTTCTTTCCCAATGGCCAGAATATGCGACTTAGCTCCGTATATCCGTTTAAATGCCATGCTTCTGTACGCAGACGGATCATCTTTTGAAAACTATTTCGAAATCTTAGCATTTCATTTCTGTTCCCGTATCTTGTGAAAGCGCGTGGCTTACTGTTTAGATTATTCGGCTGGCGCTCGGAAGGTCGTGATCTCAATTCCCAGCGGCACGTTGTATCCTTGATCAGGACCCTTTTTTTATATTTTGCGTTGCTCCAGTCCACTCAGCTGGCAAAAATGAACCGTACCTGTATTGCAAAGGGCCAACCTTTTTCGATTCTGCCGCACGCTAGACCTCCCTGACAACTATGTTTAAAATACGTGTGCCTGTGGTGTGCTCAACCGCTTGCACGCTTACTTCACGAGCAAGCTGTTCCGTTGATCGAATCAACTAGAACATTCAGCGTCGCAACCGATGGAGTAACAGTTAAGTGTATAAGACATAGCATAGATTGAACATAAGAATGTTTAAGTACATAAGCACAGAAAAAAGGTTTTTAAAAAAGCCAAAAAATAAAAAGGAAAAGAACAGAAGGCGGAATGCTTCCTAACCATTTCCTCGCTTCGCTTTTTCAGTTTTGTCACCGGAACCATTTTGTCATACATCCATTTCAAAGACAATTTCAAAATCTTTGTTCAACTATTCGTAAGATGGTCCCACAATGTGGGAACGGTCGCTGTACTGTGCCCATGGCTAAAACATAACTGTTAATAATCAAGGCTGCTTACTTGTAAGAAAATAACAATTTGTGATATCGTTTAATACATAAAGTTTATAGGTCAGACAGGGCCGTCGCTAAGTCACTGCAACCCTGGCGGTTGCAGGGGGGGGGGGGAGACCGCGGTGGAGGGGCCCCATGTTAAGATCAAAGTATGGAGATGAGTCATCTACTTACTTTGGTTAAAATGCTGAGCAAGAATTAAGCTAAGTTAACTAAAAATGTCAAGAAATAAAATGGTAACACATTGTACCTGCAAAAGTTCTTGTAAAAATATTACATTGTACCATGAACGTGTCCCAGACTTTGTAGATTGTCTATGATTTCTATTGGACACGAACTTAGCTCTCAGCTTGATTATTCAGAAGTGATCAGTGATTTTATGAAGCGAAAAGTGCGCTCTGATTGTCTTTGAAAGTTGCCTGGATTATAAAAGTGCTCTCTTATTCATATCTGGAAGTTTTACTTATTGAAATTTGTAATAGACCTAAATAAATTTAACTTGTAATTTTAAAGAGGTTCTTTAGGATAACGTGAAATATTGAGCTTTAGCTAGAATAAGGTAAAATATAGCTGTGAATAAAAGGTGAATTTTCATTGAAGGGGCGGGGCCTCGAAACAAGTAAGAGATAAAAGACACGATAGATAGATAAATAGATAGATAGATAGATCGATAGATAGATAGATAGATCGACAGACAAACAGATAGTCAGACAGACAGACAGACAGATAGATAGATAGATAGATAACTTTCTTTATTGGCCGCACAGGGCTGAACACAGAGGGGACAAATATAAATGTAGAGCTTTTCTTTACGAAAATGAAAAAGAAAAAGGGGAAAAAAGCGAAAAAAAAAAGTAAAATTCCGATCAAAAGGGGTTGGAAAAAAAAGCGATCAAAAGGGATCGTGTATCATAGAAGAAAATTTTTAAATGTAAGAAGCAAGATTAGGTTTATCTGTGGAAAGAAAAGCCTACGGAAAAGACCAAGGTAACCTCAGGCAGGGAGGGAATAAACACACGAGAGTAAAGTGCTCTCCCTCACTCGTTTTTCGATTTACAAGATCATGCTCAAAGTGATTTCGTCACTCGCACGCACCATCTTTGCTACATTCCTCCATCTTTTTTGAAACTTTCACGAGACAAAACCTGCCTCTCCATTCTCACCTTCCTTTTCAAGTGGTACTTGAAAAAGTTGATGAGCAATTGGCCAGAGAGGTAAGTATTTGTCTCTAATCCTTTCGCTCGAGTCCACCACACACATTCTTTCACCATGGCCACCAGTAAGATGAAGACCGCCTTGCATTCCCGGTTGAGAGAAGGTGGCGGGGCAATTGTCACAATAGACTCGGCCGACAGGCGGGCTCGTCCCACACGTGACAGTAGCCATTCGGCATAAGCCCGCAGGTCCGAAATGGTTGGACACTGCACGAGTGCGTGCAGAACGGTTTCGTCGCTCTGACCGCATCTCGGGCAAGTCGGTCCGGTGTGTCTCGAACCGCACCTGTAGAGCTTATCCCGAACAGGTAATGCTTCTCGACAGCACTGCCAGGTCTGGGATCTTTGGTGATTGTCCATAGGTCCCGACCCGAAAGTTGTCCTGAACAGGCGGGTCAAGTGTTCCTCATCGACGCCCAGATTCTGCCCGAGAACGTTGTCACACCTCCCCTCCACTAATCCTCTATAGAAAGCCTTTGTTGTAATGAAGTCGCACAAGTTTGATCCCAGACGGCAGAGTTGCTTGAGTGCAACGCGACAGTCGCGGTGCCATTCGCCTAGCCTCGGTCTCTGTTTGATCCACGACTGCAGTTCGGCCAAAGAAATGAACTGTGGGAAAACGCGCCGCACAAATGGCGACCACAATTGTTCACTGTCGTCTATGAAACGCCGGAGATGTCGCAGTCTCAGCGCATGTCTGCGCATCAACCACGGTATGCCTAGCCTTCCATTTAGCGGGTGTTGACAACAAATGGACCACCTAACCATCGGAACGCTTCTCTTCCACAAGAAGCGGAAGAGTATGCGTTCCAGCTTGGTGATGGTAGGGTCGGGACAAGGTACTAGATAGATAGATAGATAGATAAATAGATAGATAGATAGATAGATAGATAGATAGATAGACAGGCAGATAGAGAGACAGAGAGAGAGACAGATAGATAGATATATAGACAGACAGACAGATAGAGAGATACATGCATACATAATAGATACATGCATACATATACATAGGTAGACAGACAGACAGTCAGACAGACAGACAGACAGACAGATAGACAGATCATTAACGGAAAGACATTTAGTTCGACGGTGTATTATTAATGCATACAAATTTACTCATTTACGCATTAGATAAATACTATTTCATTTGTTCGTAATATATTTATCCCAATTAATAATATGGGTTCTTGATTTCAAATCAGTTAAATTTAATTCTCACTTCTGTGTATTCAAAACAATGTATTACTTCCTTAGATCTCTCGATTTCACATTGAATAGATCCGCCTGTCTCTTCTAGTGATTATAACATACAGATTCGTGTTGAACGACATCTGAACGCTATTTCTAAATGCATTCAATATACTGATTCATTCACTCAATCATTTATTTACTCCGTGCTAAGGTTGCGTTATGGAAAAGTCGATGTATATTTCATATCTCTCAACTCATTGCAAATGGTATTTCAAGTTTATTATGTAAATAATATAGCAGAATATGTGAATAAGTACTGAAAATTTCACGTTAAAAGATATATTACACTCACTTAGTTGCATCAGTAAACATTTATGTTACTTGACGTAAAAATACGCCTGAGGTTAGGAAATATGAGGTGTTAACATTAATACGTTAGCTTATACATACATAATACATATATACATACATACATACATACACAGACACATTTATGTATACATATATGTATATATATATATATATATATATATATATATATATATATATATATATATATATATATATGTATGTATGTATGTATGTATGTATGTATGTATGTATGTGTGTGTGTGTACATATGCATGTATTTGTATATTCACAAACACAAACACACTCAAATACACATATGTATATAACTGTCTCAGTTATAAACTTAGGAGATATTGGAAAAGTAGATATTTTCAAGAAAATAGAGGCAGAAGAAATATTCTACCTCGAATTAAATGGGGATGAAACAGTTTTAATGAGAAGGAAATATGCTGATGTTGAAAGTAAGAGAGTAGTGTTGGAAGAGGCAAAAATACAGAGAACTGAGAAGCCGAGGACAATCGGTGGCAAATATAAAGTTTTTCGAAACCGAGACAATTTGAAATATCACTGTATTTGTGTAGTTATTGTTCGGGAACATTTGGCTTTTCAGTTCTAGATTAAGTGCTTATCGGAGTGTTTGTATTTTTCAGACTTCTTTGATCTGAGTTGTTATTTTAACATCTTTATAATTCAGAAGTTTGATATATACGTGGTGTGGAGGGAAATGTTTCAGTAAGTTTCGAAAAATATTAACAATAGGCTTGTGAATTATATAAGCTTAACATATGTCAAATAAGTACATTGGTTATATTATATTTTTAATGCGTAGCGCCTTCTACAGAATTCTTTATTGTAGTGGTTGGACTCTTTTTGAAAACATTCATTCGCAGCGAAGGAAGATTGCTTAAGGATATACATCAAACAAAAATTTTAATAACACGATTACTGTGATTAAATCATTTATGAATGTACTAAAACCCATCAGTTTGTGAGGTTAATACGAGAGTGGTGTGATTAAATGCAGCATCAAGAAAACTGACGATGTTTAAACGACATTCAACTGTAATTGAGAAACCATTTAAAGTTCGGAATATTTCAGTGGTTTCAGATTAAAATTATGTAATAATTAGAGATAATCATCTAGTTATAATAACTAGCCTTGATTATCTTGTAGCTATAGGGGAGAATTTAACATGTAATTTATTTCCATTGTATAATTCAACTTTAATGCTGACCTTGGCTGATTCCTTTGAGCTGATTCTAACGTCAAAGGGAAAATTATTTTATTTCATTTGTTCTCTTAATAGATGCGCTTTATTGTGCTTGATTAAGTGCAGCTGTAGGAGTAATTGTAGGATAATAATTCTTTTGTGTTGAAAGCAAAACTGATTATATTCTGGGTTGTACTAAACTTCTTCTTTATCATTGAATTTCTACTTTTCCAAAAAGAGGGAGATGTGACCGAAGATTCAATTTGGAATGGTAAAATCTAATATAGTTTTACAATTGATACCTATTTCTGTTTTTGTAAACTATTGGAACAGTGGCAGGTACAATTTAGTTCATGATCTCTAAATGTGAAGTATGTGTTTTGTGTTGCAGCATTTGAACACTATCATCTGTATAGTTCACAGACAATTTTTTAGTACTTTTATGAATACCGTTTACGTCGAAATAGTTATTGTCTCTTGGATAAAGATTATTACTCAAACCACATTGTAAACACTGCAAAGTTTGTTGATCGTAGTTTTTTTTTTTTTATATTCTCTCATTTGATGGAAGCAAAACATCGTTGTTTGTTATTAACATTTAATCTTCTTCCTAAGTTCCTTCAAAAGAGGCTTAATATTTTTTTTTGAACGAGATGTATTTGAACAGAAAGAATAAATCCTTCCAAAATGGTTGGAATAGATTGTTAGGAAAACGTCATTTTATTATTTGCAAACCAAATTTATTTTTTATTTTGTCCTCAATTCTTTTAGAAGCAGTAAAAGTTTCATCCATTACACTAAGTAAATCTTTTGCTTTATATGATAACCTTTTAAGTAGAGTTTATTTGAAGGCAACGGCATACTTAAGATATACGTATGTGCTTTTCGTTGGATCCTTCATATCTCTTTTTTGTTCAGAACGGTTTCTACCATAAAGGGGAGTTTATCAATATTAGCGATTTTATTCCTATATTAATACGAAAGAAAACGCTAACTATAAAGACCAATACGTGGGGTAGAGTTAAATGTTTATTTTACAAAGTTACAGTTAATTTCAAAACCGTGGTGCCAAAACTTGATGTGTGATATTTATCAATAAGTTAG
>NC_142932.1:126404390-126444390 GCF_046866305.1 Octopus bimaculoides | reverse complement strand
AATATACGAGAAATACACACGCACACACTTTTATAGAAAGAAAGAAAGATAGATAGATAGATAAATAGATAGATAGATAGATAGATAGATAGATAGATAGATATTCTCATATTGTCATTGCTTCATACGTAGCATACATAATAAGCAAGAAGTCACGGAATGGGCTCGTGGTGTCAAGGTTTTAAGATCGTTTCTTGATGCCAAATTCAAGTGATATAAGTTGAGATGATAAGAAAAGAATGAATAAACGAAGAATTGCAGATTATAAATACATTTTATTGTCAAATTCCGTTTTTAGTACAAGACTCAATTTAGAATCCTGGAAATTCAAAATACAGAAAAGCCATTATATCAATTATCTAGGCTGGAACACCCATACATTCATACATTTACATTATACACGTGTGAACATATAATATACATGCATATACATACGTACATATATATATATATATATATATATATATATATATATATATATATATATATATATATATATATATATATATATATATATATATATATATATATATGTATGTATATATACGTGTGACTGAGTAAATCTTCGTCTCAGAGAAATCGAGATTTCGTGAAATGGAATGTGTGCGGAAGTGTTTATAAAATCAACACACAGGACACATTTGTAATCGTACCGTTAAGTGTGTATCGAGACGTATAGAAGTAGACTAGTTTGCCAGTGAACATCACTCGAATATTCAACACACTCACACACATACACGCTCAAAAATCGCTTTCAGTAATTCACATGCGCACGCATCAATATTTGAACTCTGTGTTTTTATCTGTTTTAAGAGTTTCCGTAGGTCTTCGTCTATGTCTGTGTATGTATATATGTGAATATATATACCGAGAAGAGGTTATATGTTTTGTCATTGTATGTGCATGGTGTGTTGGTTGATACGTCTTCCTTTGTTTGGTGACAGAATAGAGAAGGAAGCGATACACGCAAAAGAGAGACAAACTGACAAACAGATTGATGATATTTTCGTTCATTTTCTAACGAATATTAAATTAGTTCCAAATTCGAGTAACTGTACCCCATTGTGGACAGTCATCCGAATATGATAATGGCTGCTTTACAGTCCACGTAGCAAGCTTTTGCTAGCTGGCTATTTGCATCTTCATTCGTCATTGAGGTGGTTGTGGTGATGAAAAAGATGATGGTGATGGTGACGATGAGAAGGACGACGACGAAGGAGACGACGATGCTGACGACGAAGACGCTGCTCCGTTGGCCGGAAGGCCAGCATCGACACTTGAACGCGGTTTCTGTAATTTTTCGCCTATTTGCCGAATATGCTCGCTGTTTTGGGCGAGGATTTCTTGTTGCCGTTTCTGTTTTCGCCTGGCTGCTGCCAGCTTTTGGCCTTGATATTGGTGCATGTTTAAAGTTTCCAGAAGATCCTGCAAGAGATAGATGAAGAAATTTAATACAATAGAATGCAAGTGACCGATTTGGATGCGGTTGTACTGATTAAGGAAGGAAAACATATATTATTTCGCTAATATGTGCATATTATTAAGCAGATGCTAACGCAGTCACAGGAACAGACACACACGCACACACACACACACACACACACACACACACACACACACACACACACACACAAATATACATAACATTTTTACTATGTTATGTTATTGTAGTTTTACTGTATATATTTTTTACTAGAATTATTTTTCATCGTAATTTTCTGTGGCATATTTACACAAGCAACAGTAATTTGATCTACAATTTTCAGAAACGTTGATGATGTAATTATTTCTCTGCTACATTAATTTAAATTAATTGAATTACAATAATTAATATTTATGTAATTATTAATTGATTAGCAGTGTCAAAACAACTATACACAAAATGAAAATTTTGCAATATCAATGAGATCGTTTGTTTTCTATTCGTCCCCAAATTTTGGTGTGGACATTCATTTAAACAACTTCAAACTTTGAGCAATATTACACCATTTGTTACTTTTGCACTGAGGTAGTAATAGATTGGAACTTAAACGATATGTTAATGAAATAGGCTCTAGAATTCTCCGGATATAATCTTTTGGTGTATATATATATATATATATATATATATATATATCAACACGTTCACGCATGACGCCCGATATTTCTAAACGACTTTGCTTAAGTTCTATGCCGTATGGGGATCACTGTTTTCTTTGAAACGTCGAAAATATTTGGGGGATTGCAAAAGCGCAAGAAATTCAGATACGTATAGATATGTATGGCTACAATTTCAATGGTGCAGTAAAGCAATTTTATGACTCAGGATTGTTTCAGAGTCCAGGCAAACTATCATACAGCCTATTCCCAGTGAAAGGGTAGTCAACAATAGTAAAGAACCGGGCGATACACTTTAACCGAAACCCGCCCAAACCAATGGATCCAGTAGTCGAAGAAGGGTTTTTAATATGACAGCCACCTTTTCTGAAGTTAGTACTGTTATCAAAATATTGATATCTAAAACTGGAAATCTCTAGTACTCACTAAAATACCGGAGGGTGCTTACTGCTACCCAAGAACACTTTATCACTATATGGCAGAGGTGGAGAATCAGAAATATAGATTCTGAGATTGAAAGATTGCAAACATCGTGAAAAACTAATAAGACAAATCTGTTGCCTAATAGTAAGTGCACAACACTCTTGTCTCTTGTTGGGATAATGCTAGCCAGGTACATTCTCCAAGGACTGTTTCAATCAATACCAGTTAATGCCACCAGAGAACGTCGACAATGTTTTAGTACAAGGCGAAATGTAAGGAGCAACAACGACATTTCTTTACATTTGTGGATCTTTAACAGAAAACTTACACTGCAAACATTATTAATACAGTCAATAACACATATAAACATTGGTACATATATACGTGTGTGTGTGTGTGTGTGTGTGTGTGTGTGTGTGTGTGTGTGTGTGTGTGTGTGTGTGTGTGTGTATGTGTTTGCCCGGCGTGGCCAACACGTTAACATCATTCGAAAGCTAAAACAATGCGAACGGCATAGGGATCAGCTGTGTATATCAACATCCAATGAAATACTCAATACCGTGATCATGATATACATACATAGCATCATCATTTAACGTCTGTTTTCCATGCTGGCATGGGTCGAACGGTGACAGGAGCTGACAAAGTCGGTAGACATACCAGCCTCCATTGTCTGTTTTGACATGGTCTCTACATCTGGATGTCCTTACTAACGCCAGCCACTTTACAAAGTATATATATATATATATATATATATATATATATATATATATATATATATATATAATATATGATATATATATGGATATATATAAATGTTGAAAGGTCTCAGTTCAATTTATAGCTTTACAGCTTAAAAGAAGAGCCAAGACGGAAGACATAATTTATTATAATCGAAGATGTCATGGTTCTGAGAACGAGGTAGAAATTTTTAAAGATTCTATCAGCAACGAGATTATTTTACTTGCTTGAGAAGAAATTGTCTTGTCTTTGGCACTATAATATATTAATATATTAATTTGTTTTCCTTTCCTTCTATGGCAGATGCTTTTGGCCTCCTCATTTACGATGTTGTCTTTAATTACTCTGCCCCTCTTCCTTTTATGTACTTATTTTATGTGGTTTTACACATTTTTTCTTTAGTGGGTTTACATATATTATGTATATGGGTGAAGTTGAAAGAAGTTGTCTTTCGCTTGTGATGACTAAAGAGAGATGATGTCTTTGTAACAACTTATGTAGCCACAACCATCGTGCATAGGAAATGCAATCAAAATATCAATAAGAGTTCTTTATTATATATATGAAGGGGAATTATGTATGCAGGTATACACGTAAGTCAAATGAGAGCGATAGACGAACGCAGACATTACTACATTGGACATACATACATACAGACAGACAGACAGCCATACATACAGACAGACATACATACATACAGGCATATATACATGCATACCAACATACATACATGCATGCATACAAAGATACATGCATACATAATACATACATACATGCAGGCATACATGCATGCACACATACATACATACATACATACGTACATACATACATAAACGCACATACATGCATACATAATGCATACATAATGCATACATACATACATGCATACGTACATACATACATACATACATACATAATACAAACATACATGCATACATACATACATAATACATACTTACATGCAGGCATGTAAGGAGCAACAACAACGACATGCATGCATACATCCACACATAAACACACATACATGCATACATACATACAAGCATACATACATAAATAATGCATAGATACAAGCATAGATGCACACACATTCATACATACACATATATACGTACATACATACATACATACGTACATACATACATACATACATACATACATACATACGTACATACATATAGTTCATACACGAGATCGAAATATTCTCCGTATAGAAGACAATGCTCAACAGATTTAAACACACACACACAAAAAAAACCACACACACACAAAAAAACCACACACACACACACAAAAACCACACACACACACAAAGAAACACACACACACACATATATAGACATATATCTAATACACTGTAAAGTGGTTAGTGTTAGGAAGGCTGTCCATATGTAGAAACCATTTCAAAACAGATAATGGGGCCTGGTACAGCTCTCAACCTTGCCATAATGCACACCAAAATTTATATATATACATATGTGTATATATATATATATATATATATATAACAACTTAGGTAAACTTAGCTATGTTTCAATCAAAGATTGGTCCAGGCCATGTCTAACTTAATAGCACCACCTGATAGGATTATCTAAATACTTTTTACAGTCAAGTTTTGTTCATTCAAATAGTGAGTTCTTGTTGGGTGAGTTGTATCCAGGTATGGGTGGCTTATCCGGTATTCCTTGAAGAAATCTGTCCAGATTCTATTTAAAGGTGATGGGATCCTTTTCCTCTTTGATAAGTTTTGGGACAATGTTAAAGAAGGCAGGGCCTGTTGAGGAAAAGAAATTGTGTCGCAGTTTACCTATATGTTGTGATCCTGAATTGGGCAGGGGACGTATGGCCCGTGGTCCCAGCCTTGGATGAAGCCTGACACTTCAGGTCGTTTGTACAATGCCGGCGGTGTATGTATGCATGTATGTATGTATGTATGTATGTATGTATGTATGTATGTATGTATGCATGTATGTATGTATGTATACATACATACATACATACATATATATATATATATATATATATATATATATATATATATATATATATATATATATATATATATATATATATATATACATAATTAAGGGATCAGCAAACAGTTGCTTCACCACATACCGAAGTTCAGAAATAGCAGCTAAAAAGCTGAGACTCCAACAGATAGCATTACTTGTAACTCACAAAGGCAAAACAAGAAGAAAAAACAATGAAAACTAACTAGTCGAAGTTAATCATAGACGCGTTTCTGGCTTAGGAGCGATAACACTCCATTTCCTCTTCGGTATGATATTCTAGTTGTAAATTCGACGGTGCTAGCAAATTGTGCATGCATGACAGAGTGAACATCATGCATCGGCACAACCTCAAAACACCTCCGAACCTACATAGGCCAGCCAGTCCACTAATTCTCCTCAAGAAATTACCATGTGCGTCACAAGCAATACCGCAGAAAATTTGCGGTTTACTGTCAGGGAGTGAATAATTATTACAATTAAAAGGGTAAAAGTTTATCAATTTATTAATTTATTAATAAATTAACAATTAATAATTTTTACCAAGCCCTTCGGTATGAAAACACCATTATCGGTGGAGAACTTATTTAAAAGTTCTTATACATTTATAAACATAATTAAGGGATCAGCAAACAGTTGTTTCACCACATACAGAAGTTCAGAAATAGCAGCTAAATGGTGTTTTCATACCGAAGGGCTTGGTAAAAATTATTAATTGTTAATTTATTAATGAATTAATAAATTGATAAACCTTTACCCTTTTAATTGTAATATATATATATATATATATATATATATATATATATATATATATATATATATATATATATACATATGCTGTGGGTTATGTATATATTATGTATATATTTATGTATATTTATATTTAAAAGAGAGAGAAAGTGAAAGGTTGTTATTCGTGTACATATATATATATATATATATATATATATATATATATATATATATGCATATATGTAATATATGTATACGTGTATGTGTATACACACACACACACACATACACACACATACACATTTAGCAAGACGTAGTAGAGGCTTTTACTTTTTTTATCGTTTGCTCGTCAGAATTCTCCATCTTTGCTACTTTTCTTTCCAATCCGTTCAGAATTATCTTTTCTCCTCCAGACTCTACAGTTTTCTTTATTCCAAATCATTGATATAAAATCCCTTCCATTCATATGTCGTGATATCACTAAACTATATCTCAAGTGGATGTTTTTTTTTGTATCCAGATTGTATTACTTCTTTAAATACCGAGTTTCCTAGGAATACCTTCAATAAACACAATATTCTCCATTGTGTCGATCTACTCCAATTTAATCTTTTTAAACTTTCCATCATATCCAGAAACCGATCAATTGTTGTTGTTGTTGTTCTCGTCTTCATAATCACTATTATTATTATTGTTGTTATTATTATTATTATTATTATTATTATTATTATTATTATTATTATTATTATTATTATTATTATTATTATTATTATTATTATTATTATTATTATTATTCAGTAGTTTTATTTTTATAACGTGCTTTCACTTCACTACCGAGCGCAGCTCTGTGCGCCTTGGGTATGTGCTGTGGTTTGCTGTGGTGCTCTTATGTTTACTGTATTGAAAGTGTTTTGCGTAGAATGTGTGCAGTACCCAGTAGTGCAATTTTCTGTATGTTATATATATTTGTAAGTCCTGGTGTTTTTGTTATGTATTTGTCTGAATATTTTTTTATTATACCTAAGGCACCTACTATGATAGGAATTGTTTCTGTTTTTAGATTCCACATTCGAGTTATCTCTATTTCCAGGTCTTTGTATTTTGAAAGTTTTTCCATTTCTTTTCGAGAAACGTTGTCATCTGCTGGTATTGATACATCAATTAGAAAGCATTTTTTTTCTTCATGATCTTTGACAACTATATCTGGTCTATTTGCCTTAATTTCTCTATCTGTGTGTATTGGCATATCCCAGAGTATGGTTGCTTTCTCGTTTTCTGTGACCTTTTCTGGCGTGTGTTTATACCATCTTTTTTCTGTTGCTATTCCATAATGTTGGCATAGCTTCCAGTGTATATAGGTCCCAGCTCTGTCGTGTCTGTGAATATATTCCTTCTTAGCCAGGACTGGGCAGCCAGAGATAATATGATTTATTGTTTCTTGTCGATCTCCACATATTCTACAGTTACTTGTTATATTTCTTTTCATTATGTGTTTTTGGTAATTTCTGGTGGGGAGGCTTTGGTCTTGTGCAGCAATTAAAAATCCTTCAGTCTCTGCTTTATTATTATTATTATTATTATTATTATTATTATTATTATTATTATTATTATTATTATTATTATTATTATTATTAAGGTGAGCTGGCAGCGACGTTAGCACGCCGGGCGAAATTCTTACCGGTATTTCGACTGCGGTTATGTTCTGAGTCCAAATTCCGCCAAGGTCGAGTCTGCCTTTCATCATTTCTGGGTCGATAAATCATGTACCTTGAAATACTGAAGTCGATGTAATCGACTATCCCATTTCCCTCAATTTCAAGTCTTGTACTTATAGTAGAAAGGATTATTATTATTATTATTATTATTATTATTATTATTATTATTATTATTATTATTATTATTATTATTATTATTATTATTATTATTATTATTCAGTAGTTTTATTTTTATAACGTGCTTTCACTTCACTACCGAGCGCAGCTCTGTGTGTCTTGGGCATGTGCTGTGGTTTGCTGTGATGCTCTTATGGTTACTGTATTGAAAGTGTTTTGCGTAGGATGTGTGCAGTGCCCAGTAGTGCAATTTTCTGTATGTTATATATATTTGTAAGTCCTGGTGTTTTTGTTATGTATTTGTCTGAATATTTTTTTTATTATACCTAAGGCACCTACTACGATAGGAATTGTTTCTGTTTTTAGATTCCACATTCGAGTTACCTCTATTTCCAGGTCTTTGTATTTTGAAAGTTTCTCCATTTCTTTTGTTATGTATTTATTATTATTATTATTATTATTATTATTATTATTATTATTATTATTATTATTATTATTATTATTATTATAATAAGAGACAGGAAGTGTGAGTTGGTGGGAGTCTGTGAGATAAGAGAGAAGGTGTGGATTGCTGGGAGTCTGTGAGATAGGAGGGAAGATGTGAGTTGAGTCTAGGCTGTGAGATAGATGAATGTATTAATTGGCAATGTCAAAAGATGCGCCTTTCTAAAAGTCTTAGAGAAGGTGCGTTTATGAATGGGTATTCGTATTTCTAAAACACTTGGAAGTGTGTGTACGGACACAGTGGATCTGTGTGATGCTGCAGGATTTCTGCTGGGCTTTCAAATAGTGAGATATTTTTCCCATTCCTATATTCCAGATTATCGGAATTCAGAAACATTTTTATGAAAGGTTGAAAACGCTGCCGCCAGCATTAAGCACTTCGTGTGTATGTTTGTAAGTTTATCATGCCCTTCCTGCATCACCAGGGGCTTTTCATTTCCTGGATCTCTTTATTCTGTTTCTTATGTCTCATAGAAGGAAGCGGTTTGAACTTTCGGTCCAGAAGGAAAGTCTGTATTTGATCTTTCCTCCTCTCTCTCTTCAGCTGGTATTAGCGGCTGATTTTTCCCAAAAGCTTCCATTAATGAAATTGTTGGAGTGTGGATAAACTATTTGAAGTTACTGTGACAAGAAAGATGACGAATGTTAAATTCGCTGAAGGTGGTCATTCATTTGTATAATTTACTTCCTGTTTTGTAGATAGAAACGTTTGTCAGTTTTCTAAATTGTTTTATTTTGTTTGATTTCCTGAGTTTTATTTCTCTTGTGTGATATATCTTTTAATCAGATTGATTATTTAAGTTGTGTATTTCTGATGTCGCTTTATGGAATATGTGCTTCTCTTGGTTGCAAGATGCGCCAACAACTAATTTACTAAATTTATTTACTGAAGTGTCTTTGTTGTGGTCTGCTGAAATTTAATTTTGTTACTTGTGTTGGTAGTGGATGCTTTTGAAGTTTGCGGAAGTGTTTTGCTTTGTTTATTGTGAGTGTATGTTGTGATGATGATACATTTGTGGTCTGAAGATAGTTTCAGGACTATTTGTCATGTGGAGTTAGTGGTTAGGTGGAGTTAGTGGTTAAGTGGAGTTAGTGGTTGGGTAATGTAATAGCTCGTTGTCTTTGACTTGGGTGAGGTATATAGGCGTGTTGACGTGGCTTGCATAGGATAAAAAGGCACTTCGTCTTATATTACCTGAATTGCTTTTTACTCGGGAAAGTAAGAAAGTCTGTTACGTTTCGAGCCTATGCTCTTCAACACTTCAACAGAAAGGAACACGAGGAAATAAACAGAGTGAGAATATATGTGTATATATATATATATATATATATATATATATATATATATATATATATATATATATATATATTAGAAGATGTGGAGGTGATGTACAGGTATTATATTAGAATACTCTAATGAGTAGATGCAAGCGCTAATATATGATTTATAAAAGCATGTGACATATTAATAAAAATCTGTAAATGTACAACCATCCAGATCTCTGAGTGCCTTATTATTTTTTCTAATATATATATATATATATATATGTATATATATATATATATATATATATATATATATATATATATATATATATATATATATATATATATATAAGTTATGTATCTCGATCATAGCTATAGTAAAACATCACTGAAGAAAGTACTCGATGCGTTTCATCTGCAGAGTCGACATATTTTTCAATAACCAAATGGTGCTTTGCGTCTGCGCAATTATTCTAAGACATTCTTGTTTCTTCAAAGGCTGTGTCTGATCTTTGAACAAATACAAGAATATACGTAGTTTTAATGCACCAAATGTTAAATAAAAATATGCACACACACATAAACGTACATAATATACGTACGAATATACGTACACACACACACACACGTACACACACACACAGACATATAGGTGTATTCACGTTTGCATAAAACACACATGTACTACTACTACTACTACTACTACTACTACTGCCAACATTCAATCCATCCGACAAATCCAAACATCAAACAATAACATGTATTTGCTCTTTGTATTGTTTCTTCGACTCTTTGCTCCAATATTCTCTCACGTGTCTCACAAACCATTGAGGTTTTATTTATTTTCATCTCTTTCTTTTTATTAATTCGTTGTTTGTTTTCTAGATTTGCTTTCTAAAAGAATATATTTTTTTAAATACTTTGTTTTGCGTAATTTTATTTCGCTTCAAATATTTTGATATAAGTTTGGTGAGTTACTGGCTACACAAATGATGATGATGATGATGATGATGATAATAATAATAATAATAATACTTAATTTATCGATGCCACAAAGATGAAAGCAAAGTCGGCCTCGGCGGAATTAGAACTCAGAATGTTGCAATAGACGAAATACCGCTAAGCATTTCGCCCGGCGTGCTAACGCTTCTGCCAGCTCACCATTAGATCTCATGGTTTCTGATCTTAATTGATTGGACGTGTTATCATGTACATTGTTTTGCCTTTGTATCAAAGATGGGCTACAGCAAATACTCTGCTCAATACCACAGATTTGCTTGTCAGTTGTTTGTCTTTAACCAGTTGAGCATGTCCCTTGGTGGCCGAAATATGTGCATCTCAGATCATGAACTGAAGCAGTGGGGGAGTATCATGTGTTGAGAGGAATTCTGTCGGGTTTGAATAAATCACCTCAGGGAACATGGGTGTTTTGTTCAACATCCTCAAACAACCCTTATTCAGAGACCTTTTGAGCGGGATGGGCTATCGACCCTGAATTAAATTCTAACTGGGCCCCACCTACAAGATCAAGCACTGTTTATCTTGATACGAGATCACCACATCACACATATGGTTGTGATGCATGAGCCTGGTGTACCCTTATCAGACGGGTAGTCAGGATCGGTATATTGGGCTTCGCATGATTGTACCCCAGTGTCACTTTGATGGCGTGCGCTGCTCTCTCACTCAGTAATAATAATAACAATAATAATAACAACAACCACAACAACAACAACAACAATAATCCTTTCTGCTATAGGCACAAGGCCTGAAACTTGGATGAAGAGGCTAATCGATTAAATCGATCGATCCTGGCTCATGAATGATACTTTATTTTATCGATCCCGTAAGATGAAAAGTAAAGTCAACCTTAGCAGGATTTGAACGTTAGTCACCGGAAGAAATACTACTAAGCATTTTGTCCGATGCACTGAAGATTGTGTCACCTAGCTACCATATGTAACTGTTTGTGATTTAGGTACTGGGCCAGTAATTTCGTGGGAAGAAGTGATGATCGATTGACCTGACTCCATTACTATAATGGGGTTATTTTTCATTGGCCCCAGAGGGGTGCAAAGCCAGGCTTACCATGACGGTATTTGAACCCAGAATATAAAGAACCGAAGTAAACACCACAAAGCATTTCGTCCGAGGCTCTAACCCTCCAGAGTAAAAGAAAGAATTACATGGCCAATTCATGCTGAACAATGAAATCTCCAATTGTGGCTAAGAAATGGGGAATTGAAAGCTGAAGCACGCACACACAAAGTAACACGCATACATAAACGAACACACACCACACACACACACAGTATATATATATATATATATATTATATATATATATATATATATATATATATATATATATATATATATATATATATATGTATGTGTGTGTGTGTGTGTGTGTGTGTGTGTGTGTGTGTGTGCATTGATTTATGCATATAGAATAATATTTATTTCTACTGTTAAGGCAGTGAGCTGGCAGAATCGATAGCACGACGGCAAAATGATTATCGGTGGTATTTCTCCCTTCTTTACGTTCTGAGATCAAATTCTGCCGCGGTCAACTTTGCCTTTCGTCCTTCAGAGTCGATAAAATAAGTACCAGTTAGAGCATCGGGTTCGATGGAACCTGTTCCCTCGAAATTGCTACCATCGACAGGTTGTATTTTTCATCGGTTTATGAGTTTGTTTGACCAGCATGAGTGATAAGAGACTGCAATTAAGGGATATATAAAGGGTCTGCATTTTGGTAAACTCTGCTGATCCGCACAGTTTTATATCCAAATACCATATATATATATATATATATATATATATATGTATGTGTGTGTGTGTGTGTGTGTGTGTGCATTGATTTATGCATATAGAATAATATTTATTTCTACTGTTAAGGCAGTGAGCTGGCAGAATCGATAGCACGACGGCAAAATGATTATCGGTGGTATTTCTCCCTTCTTTACGTTCTGAGATCAAATTCTGCCGCGGTCAACTTTGCCTTTCGTCCTTCAGAGTCGATAAAATAAGTACCAGTTAGAGCATCGGGTTCGATGGAACCTGTTCCCTCGAAATTGCTACCATCGACAGGTTGTATTTTTCATCGGTTTATGAGTTTGTTTGACCAGCATGAGTGATAAGAGACTGCAATTAAGGGATATATAAAGGGTCTGCATTTTGGTAAACTCTGCTGATCCGCACAGTTTTATATCCAAATACCATATATATATATATATATATATATGTGTGTGTGTGTGTGTGTGTGTGTGTGTGTATGTATAATTAGTGTACATTTAAACACAAAGAGGTGACCCTTTAACAAGTAGCCTTACATGCCAGAAGGAGCAGTCAAAACGTCCAAAACCACAGTTAAGAGCAATTGCGAAGGGAATGAAAGAAAAAGGTTTACTATATTTTTACAGCCAGACCTGGGTTTCGAACTTTAATTAGCAAATAAAATAATTTGCTTGGCGAAGTTCTCATCAGTGTGTACGCCAAACGTTAACAGAATAATACGTGTCTCATCATTATATATTATACCTTTTCAAATCCACCGCGCAAGCGCAGTTTCAGTCTCATAAAATAAAAAAAGTCAATAAAAGAAAATGGAGAAGAAAAATTAAAAAGATGTTCGGATTGTTCTTTTTTTTTTTTTGTATTACAATTGGAAATTTAATGCAAATTAAAAGGTGAAAAAATATACCTATAAGAGTATAAAATGAACCACTGCAACCAACAAAATAACCCAAAATATCAAG
This sequence comes from Octopus bimaculoides, assembly GCF_046866305.1. NCBI lineage: Eukaryota > Metazoa > Mollusca > Cephalopoda > Octopoda > Octopodidae > Octopus > Octopus bimaculoides. The sequence goes on along the minus strand of NC_142932.1, from coordinate 126,431,023 downwards.
AAGTCCTTAGTTTTGCTAATTAATTCTTTCGAGTACTCCTTCTCATCAGGTATATATACACTGGAAAAAGTATATATATATTTGCATTGAGAATTACCTCCCATCGCCAACCGGTGGTTGTCACATGCTGATGACGGGTCAATACCCAGAAACTCGGGTCCGTGTGTATCACGTCAGGCTGGAGATGGGAACGATGACTTCCCTTTGCAAATACTGAGAGGGCACAGACAGTGTGTCAATAGCCAGCTGGAGGAGATGTCTTCCTGGGACAACAAGCATCAACCCTTAAGGGTAGCCACATCTATGCGGCAAATATACTTCACGTTGTCGTGCGGCTAGTGTTTATACCTCGCTCAGAGATTTATATTATATATATATATATATTCATTTAAAATGCAGAGATGCCTATAATAGGACATCTAACCCGCTAGAAATAGTAGCAAAATACTACATACCACAAAATTAGGGATAATTTCGAAAGGGAATGAAAAATAAAAACATTTACCAATCTATATTATGTTTTTATTTTTCATTCCCTTTCGAAATTATCCCTAATTTTGTGGTATGTAGTATTTTGCTACTATTTCTAGCGGGTTAGAAGTCCTATTATAGGTATCTCTGCATTTTAAATGAATAATACATAGTCTATTGACTGTTTTTTACTCTCGCTAGACCACTGGTGGTAAATAAAATTTCTAAAATTTTTTTTGCTACCCTGTAATTTATTAATAAATATATATATATATATATATATATATATATATATATATATATATATATATATATATATATAGTATTTTGTTTTCTTTAACAAGGGACTAAAAAACATTCAGTAAGTAATAACTCGAAAACTGGAAAAAAGTAGTTAGAAGAAACCTTTGTCTCTTTCTAAACTGGAGGAGATGAGAAGAATTAAAGAGCGTCTTAACTTGAACGAAATTATTATTAGAGAAGACAGATAGCAGTGAAGGGTTTTGGGATTGGTTCTCAATGACCGTTGGTAATCGGTCAAGGAATTATGAGAAAATGAAAGTGAAAAATAAGATAAACTTACGCTTCTGTTTCTAGATGTATTCTATTTCACTCAACCATTTTATGAGAGATACAGCTCTTTAAGCAGAACACTCAAAGCAACTCATAGTTTATAACGTCTACTATATAATTCTTTTGATGAGAAACGTTTGGAGAAACGCAGAAGTTTCACAATAATCAGTTTATAGTTGTTACTATCATTGTTATTTAGCCCAAGGCCTATATTTTACTATATTTTTCAATACTTTGCTGAGACGTTTCTGGTAAACTTTAATTATGATGTATTTCAAACTACAATTCTGACAAAAACATTGATCCTGTTTGTATTTGACTTTAGACTTTTAATGGTATTTATTCATTTATTATAATTATTCAGTTTTAATTTGATCCAATCATTACCAGACAATGAATGACGTCATTGTAGTTGTGAGATGTCATATTAGATGTAAAAATAAAACACACAACAAAATAACTGCCAACGTTAACTTAATACACAGTGAAGTCTACATACAGTCAGTCACACAACGACGAGTGATGTGGAGGTTTATAATGGCTGTATGGCTTTCTTGATACCAAGAACAACACTAACCACAATACACGTAGAGCAGCAACAACAGTAACAGTAATAAAAACAACATTAACGATAACAACAACATTGATAATGATTAGCAGAAACCAAGAGAAAAATACTGTAGCGAGAAAAGAGCGAACTTCGCCTAATACGCTAAATGTATTAACAATATTACGAAGATCGCCACCAGCTACGATAGCGTACATGGCTGAGTTAGAAGGTTTTATGACAAACATAAGCACAGGAGTGGCTGTGTGGTCAGAGGCTGGCTCCCAACCAGATGGTTCCGGGCTCAGGTTCCACTGCGTGGCACCTTGGGCAAGTGTCTTCTACTATAGCCTCGGGCCGACCAAAGCCTTGTGAGTGGATTTAGTAGACGGAAACTGAAAGAAGCTCGTCGTGTATATATATATAAATTTAAAACCTTGAAAAAAAAAAAAAAAAAAAAAAAAAATATATATATATATATATATATATGCATATATATATGTGCGCACGTATGTATGTATTTGTGTGTCTGTGTTTGTCTCTTTACCATCGATTGACAACCGATCTTGGTGTGTTTATGTCCCCGTAAACTAGCGGTCCGGCAAAAAAACCGATACAATAAGTACTAGGTTTATAAAGAATGAGTCCTGGGGTCGATTTGTTTGACCAAAGGCGGTGCTCTAGAATGGCCGCAGTCAAATGACTGAAACAAGTAAAAGAATAAAACACTGTATGTCGTAACTCAATGGTTTTGTGCCCAAATCCCTCTTGGGTAGATTTTTATATTTTGGAGTCAAAAGGGTTTCCTGGAGTCAAATCAAGGAGGTTTGCATCAACTACTTTAATCCAGTGTAGTAATATCTCCGTTTCAAATTTTTGTCAGAAATTTTGGAGGAGGGGGTAGTAAAGTCAATTACATCGACTGGTACTTATTTTATCGACCCCGAAAGGATGAAAGGCAAAGTCGACCTCGGCGGTATCTGAACTCAGAACGTAAAGACAAACGAAATACCGCTGTGACACAATTATTCCTTTCTACTCTAGGCACAAGGCCCGAAATTTTGGGGAGTGGGGTCAGTCGATTAGATCGACCACAGTACGCAACTGGTACTTATTTTATTGACCCCGAATAGATGTAAGGCAAAGTCGACTTCAGTGGAATTTGAACTCAGAACGTAAAGACAGGCGAAATACCGCTAAACATTTCGCCCGGCGTGCTAACGATTCTGCCAAGTGTATTAATACATTAATAGTAATTAGGACATTGATCTAAAGGAGACGAAAGAAAGTCAAAATGGTGGAATTTCAACAAAGAAATAACGAAGGGAACAATATTAAATTTAACAATAAATTTTCCCCATCTCTCCTTTGTTGCAGTCAAGTATTTCCCTTGTTCAGGTTAATATTTATATTATCATTGCATCGGTTACGATGACAGGGGGAATAAAGCGTCGCATTACATGCTTTGAGGAACCGAATCCCGTTCGTGATTGATCTTTCACTAAGGAATTACATGATCATTTCAATCCTTATAAAGCTGGCATTGTTGTTCATGGAATTATATTAATATCTGCAGAAAGCAACGACAACTAAAGCAACACAGTCTCCAATCATTTGTACCAAGGGAAAACAGCCATGTTTAGGATTTCTATTAAGTCATATACACGATATAATACTTTACCTGAGTTGGGTGTTGAGGGGATGTGATGCTCCTGTGCGGAGGTAAATGTAATTGGCCTAGGCTGCCATTTAATATATTAGAGCGCGCTTGCAATGTAGAAGAAAAGAATTCGGTAACTATATCATTGTTTACTTCATCTGCCAGTAACGGTTGAGCATCAGATTGACAGTCAGTTGTCTGAAAAATAAACAAAATCGAAAACAAAAATTAGATACGCTGGAAATAATTGTTATTTAGCACAACATAGCTTTTGTGAATGTGCCTTTAGTTGCTATGGCACATCACTGATATTGGTGTTCTGGAAATTCAGTGGCTTAATGAAGAAACCTTTTTGTAAGATGAAACTTTTTTGTAATTCATATCATTTAAGTCTGTAAGCTAAAAAGGTATTAAAAGAAACTATAAAATATAGAATTAAATACAGTGAAGTATTAAGCTCCTACCTTCGATGCTCTGTGTTAAAAGTAAAAAATTGCTTAACTTTGATTGTTATTTGTATTGCTTCAGTAAAATAATTCAAAGCAGTGCAGTCACTCTTTGTATCAACTCTTTAACGACTTTACGTTGTTCGCTTCAAAACCTGATCGAAATGAATAATTTTAATCGTGATTGTCACCAGAAAGACAAGTCTTAGCAAGCTGGTCTTGGGGAGTGGATTCAATGGAACCACTTATAATCATTTAATTTTACATATGTTGCCAAATGCTTTTGGAGAAGGTACAAACGACTTTACAACTTATTTCTCTCACTCCTACCAATAGTGATAGCTACCAAAGTAAAATATATTTACAAAAGTGTTCGAAAGAATTTCTATACAAACATTTGGCTCATCCGATCATTGTAGAGATACTAGAGAATGGTCGATTTTCTGCTTTTAACTCAGCACAAGTACTTTTGATAAACCTGAATCCGAAATGACCCACATAACTTATCCATAGCATCTATACATGTACCCAAGTGCTAGGAGTGTAGGAAAATTATTTTTGTAGTACTGGGCGAGACAATATTTACTGTAGATTAACTTTCTCAGTTAAATAACATTTTTCACCAGAGTGTACAGAAAGAAGAAATTATAATTTGTTACAGTCAAATAATTTTGCTATTCATCTGTGACTTCCACGGATAACTGGCTCTCCAATGAGATCAACTTTTAAACGCAGCGTAAAATACCTCTGAGTGTGGCATAAAACAACAAATAAAAAAAAAAACCAAAATAAAAGATGTTCTTTGCTAATCTTTGCGAAAACTAGCTTTAGTTCTGGCACTTAAAACACTCGACAATTGTCTCTTTTTGAATAACATCAATGAGTTATAATGATATTCTTTGCCAATACACAAGACTTGTTAATTAGATGATGAGATGTGCTCAACTAGACAGCTGTCGGCTTATTATTGTCGGTGGTTTTTCTTCTTATTTTCACAGGTGGGAAAAGTGGAATGATTGTTTGACAGTTAAGCTGCCTTCTAACGAACAGTGAATGGAAAACCCAAAGAACCGGTAGGAATTTTAGTTTTGTCTGATGCAGTTGTATGGGAAATTACTTGACACAAGATATACTTTGTTTTTAAAGTTAATTTCATTTACAGGAAGCAAAAGTTTCATAGGAAGAAAGAATACAACATATAAGCTAAATATACCGTTCGTTACTAATTTTTGACATCCAACGATCTTTGTTAAAAAAAAAGAAAAAAACAGAGGCCAGATTGAATGAGTCGGTATAAATAAAGACGTGAACCAGTAGTACATGAAATGATATTACCTGAAACTGTAAGGTTATAAAAGTTCAGTTGCAGCCGCCCAATCCTTCTGCAATTGGCGATGCTGAGTATTGGTGGCTGTTGTTGCTTTATGTGCAGTAAATTACGCAGATATCTCTTGAGGAGAAAAGTAATTTTTTTTTTGTTACTTTTACATAGCTGTTATTTTATATCACGAGTTGGAAACTTGCGCTCTTGTAATAGTCTAGGTGCAGCTTGTTGAAAAAATTACAACGCTTGAAGGAAAATAATGTACTGGAATATATTTTTAATTTAATATATATCTAACTCTTTAACGAAGTGGGTATCTTCGGAAAGAAACCATTTATCGTCATTCATACTAACATGTAATTACTTTCGGAAAATGTAAATGTGAACTGTAACTTAGCACACGCATTTATCACAAACCTTTATCACCATTTATACCTATTTAGAGATGACTGTGATAGCTTTATATTTAAATAAGCTTTTAAAACATTTAGGTTACCTGATATAATTCGTCCATATAAGTTATCAATTTTATCAATAATTATGTTTTATAAAACAGTTCAGTCTAAGTACAAGATATATATTATACATATTTTAATTTGATATTTTCAGATGGCATTTAACTTCAATGCTGCCTTCGAACAACTGTTTGAAATTAATGTAATATTGGTGTCATGAGACCAGGATTTTGTATCCAGCAGTTATTTCCACAGACTTATGGTTTTAGATGAATAATGATATACTGAGAATTTTAATCAAGTTATTATTTTCCCATTGCTGTAATTTAAGATCAGAAGTGGGAGACCGGCTGCAGAGTGGCGGGGGATACGCTTGAGGGAAAATGATGATCCTGAAAGCTATTTTTGTTGATGAAATTTTAGTTATTGTCCATCTTTTCAATTAATTAGCAACTAATTACAACTATCAATACTTCTTCATTTACTCATGTATTTACTTTTGGTCAATGTAATTGTAAAATGTAGCTCAGACTAAGCATTGAGTTATTGTCACGTGAGTCTCCTCTAAAGACAACTGTTGCCACTTTTATATTTAAGCATATCCCGTCCCGACAAAACTTACTTCTAAACATGTAGGGGACGGGTTCTAAGCTTTTAATATTTTACATTCTATTTTATAATCGCGGTTTAAAAGTAGTTGTATAAAATATAGTGCAATGCAGCTTGGTCGTGGTCGGATTGTATTTAACTTCAATGTGGCCTTCCAACAGGAAAAATGTTCCACGCCTCTGCTTTATCATAATTATACCTGTCTTCATTTCATGATTAATATCCAGTTGTTTGTACAGTATTACAATTGAAATTTGAGAATAAAACCTGGTTCGGGTCAACTCTGGCAGATAAGCGTTTATCTGAACTCTGAATGATGAGGGTCCATGGAGAAAATGTATTTTAAGATCAAACAGAGACTCACTTAAAAAGTGATTGATTCGTTCACATGAACTCATTCAAAAAGTGATTGATACACTGGGACAAAGCACAAGACATTTACAGTTTTCATTCCATATTATTCTTTTAAAGTAGAGGAAACAGAAAACTGATTATAATAAAGCATGTTGTATTTTTTGTTTTGTGAATCTATATTTTTACGTCGTGCATCTTTTGAATTTTGCCAACAAGAAATAGTGTGAACCTCCTCTCTTGTCCACACCTACGCAAACTAGCCGAGTACTCTGATCAGGAATATTAATTTTGCCATTCATTTTAGAATTCAGTTCTTTCTTTTTACACTCCAGAATCAGCAAGATGTTGGCATGTCACGTTATCTTTTAATGAATCATCCAATATTCTTCTGTTCAACAGAAATGTGTTATCTTTCATATAATATTTTTTATTCAAGTTTTCTAAATTACAAAACTACTATCCAAATAACAGCTTCTATATATATGTCGATCAATAGTCGGTATATATATATATTGTATGCACACACATAGGCGCTCTCACACACACAGACGCACACACACACAGACGCACACACACACAGACGCACACACACACAGACGCACACACACACGCATATATTGGTGTTTTTATTTATTTATTTGTTATTCTGTTTGGCAATTTAAAAGTAATTTTAAACATTCTTGTTGCCTGGTTTATCTCAAAAATAATTATGTAGCTCGGTATTCAAAACCAGGAATATATTACTTACAGTTAAATACCAAGAATATTCAAAAGCAGTGACATGAAGATTAACTGTGTTAATCTCTATGTCATTGAATTATTTCTTCTGTGTAAATAAAATACATTTTGTCTTCTTTATTTGATACTAACTTGGGTTTTGTATTGTTATGTATACATTTTTCATGATATTGAACACAATACTTTTTGAATTTGAAGGAATGTTAGCGTTATTACAGTATACAACCTTCGATACATTAAATGCAATTTGGATAAATTAGAATCAATTTAACCTATATTTAACTGGGAAAAAATTAGAATTTTCATTTAAATTTTAAGACATGCTCATGTTTATAAATCATGCGTATAATGACGACTACATCATGCATAGTGACATGGTTCCAAGTAAGATTTGTTATTCACACTTAATCTTTATTATAAGTTTATTTAGATGTCTGCAATGGGTAAGGTTTAAATATATTCTGCTATAGTTGAGCTCTGATAATCTTTAACATTGTGCTTACGAAACTAAAGTAGCTATACTATCATCATCTATTATGTATAATGGTGCAGCACAACTATTTTATGCAATTTCAAATTTAATGTTTTCACATAAAAATATTCATTAATTCGATTATTAGATTTAGCAAGTCTGCAGTAATAAACTTCAACTTTTAAACGAGATTTCATTATTAATGATCGCAATTGATAAATGGTTGCTTATTAATTATTTAAATGCTAAATAATGTTCAAAAAGTCATTCCCTTTTACAGCAAGATGCCTTTGAAATAAGACTAATATAAAAGTTTTCCCACAAGTGAACTACATCGTACAGCCAGCTTGGATATTGTAGGCTTTGGGGGTCATTGGGCTCCTTGGCCGAACTACTCCAAATGAGGGATACGTCAATTTTAATTTGCGCTCTGACCCTTGGAAAAATTACATCTGAGGCCCTTGCTTCTACAGAATTTTAAGTGAGAACAACCAATCTACTAGATTTTAAACACAAAATATTCACATACTGTAGCGCTCTCTTCAGTTTAAATATTCAAAATGCACACCACACATCTCTCAAAAACAACAGTAAGAAAAGATATTTAAAGATTTCGGGTTTAACCAAGAATTACATTTTAGTTTTGGTTGTCATTATTATGAAGAATACCAAAATTAAACATCATTCTGATGAAAACTATTAAAGCGACGAAATGGTGCACTCGTTAGAACGTTGAAAAACAATATCGTCGTATATCATCGCTCTTTATAATCTGAGTTCAAATCCAACAGCGGTCATTTTTTAATTAAAATAAAAATACCGATGCATTACTGGAGTCTATAGTTTCGACTAGCCCTTTCCCCCGAAAATTGCTGCTGTTGGGCCTAAAAAAAAAAACATTTGAAAAATGTTAAATTGGTTATATGGTGCAAATATTATAACATCACGTAAACTCCTACACGTATTAACTTGCATCTCTTTACGTTCGCGGTTGAAGTCTCACCATAGTCCATTTTACTTTACCGAAATATCTATAGCAATGTGCCACTATAATAGTTTACCATTATGCTGGCATAAGATCTGCGCATGAAATCGAGTTGAAGGCTTTCTATATTACAAGTGACCCCATCTCCACATTCTATTTCACGCCACTGATGCCGCTTACGTATTTGAGAATTGTATTAATATACCAACTCTTATTTCCCTTTCTTCATGTATATATATATATATATATATATATGTATATATATATATTATTTCTCCCCGCCCCCACCATCACCTGACAACCGATGTTCGTGTGTTTATGCCTCCATAACTTAGCGGTTCCACAAAGATGCTGATAGAATAAGTACAGGGCTTACAAAGAATACGTCCTGGGGTCGATTTCTTCGATTAAAAGGCGGTGCTTCAGAAATCGACATCAGGACTTATTCTTTGTAAGCCCGGTACTTATTCTAACGGCATCTTTGACGAACCGCTAAGTTACGGGGATGCAAACACACCAATATCCGTTGTTAAGCGATCATAGGGGTGACAAACATAGACACACTGACATTAAATATATACACACATATACATTTACGCACACACACACACACACACACACACACACACACACACACACACACACACATATATATATATATATATGTACGACGGGCTTCTTTCCAGTTTCCATCTACCGAATCCACTTGCATGGCTATAGTAGAAGACATTTGCCCAAGGTGCCACGCAGTGGGACTGAACCCGGAACCATCTGGTTCGTAAGCAAGCTACTTACTACACAACCACTCCTACGCCTATATACATACACACACATATATATATGCATATATATATATATATATATATATATATATATATATATATATATATATATATATATATACACACACACACACATATATATATACATATATATATATATATATATATATATATATATATATATATATATATATATATATATACATATATGCATATATACATGTATGCATATAGAACCAACTTCACTTTTGCCTCTGAGAATCTAATTTATGTAATAACTTGTGCTCGGGTTGTAGACATCACTGTACAGTATGACACTGAGACGCGTATGGCATTGAGTCGGAGAAACACCCTGTATAAAGCGCAGATCCGGTTCCCGCAATACAAACAGATTCCTTTAAGTGAACACATGGAGAGATCTGCGGGTAGCATCAAACCGAATTTCACAATTTTCCTCTTCTACCAGTGCAAAGATACAATTTCTCTACAAGAACGTTTAAATAAAGAAAATATATTCATCGAAAAATACAGAACAGTCTAAATATGCACGCATAACATAACCAACTTTGATCTCTATACATTTCACGATCACATACCCATCACTGTATATATTTCTCCCCACTACTCTAGACTTTGAATTTTTGTGTGTGTGTGTGTGTGTGTGTGTGTATATATATATATATATATATATATATATATATATATATATATATATATATATATACTTTATTTAAAAGCAGCAGAAATATAACAAAAGACTGTTACTCTGAGTTTCACGTTCCCGTTCATCGGACAGTTTTAAAACTGTCCGATGAACGGGAACGTGAAACTCAGAGTAACGGTTTTTTTTGTTATATTTCTGCTGCTTTTAAATAAAGCATATTACTCTACCTCTGGTATTCGAGTACTCTTTTTTCCACCTTGTTGCACATTTCATGTGCTTACTCCGGTATATATATATATATATATATATATATATATATATATATATATATGTATGTATGCATGTATGTGTAAATGTATGTATGTCTATATCAAGTGATCGACCAAACTATCGGATGTTGTTATACATCGCTGATCACAATGTGCTTTGCAACATTTTCGCTTTTGAATGATGCCACCTCGCTGGCAAAGTGAGCACAGGTCAACATTTCCTCTGATCGGAAGGTTAGACTTTCGCAGGGTTATCCACTGCAGACTGGACTGGAACCAAGTGAAGGGAAGTGTTTTGATCAAGAACACAACTTGCAGCCGGTCCGGGAATCGAAATCATGATCCCACGTTCGCGAGTGCAATACCTTAACGACAAGGCCACGCGCCTTCACACACACACGCACACACACACACACACACACACACACACACACACACACACACACACACACACACATTTACCAATAAAGCAACTTTTCAACTTCTATTATTTATGTCCCTATTTGAGTTAGTATTATTAACATTTCTAGATGACTTCGGAAGTAATTTGATACCGACCATCTCAGCGTTCTCCTCCTTGAATCTACCATTATATCTATCAGATCGAAAAACATGGTCACTCGAGTTGATTGCATCGGATTTTATCTCCTAAAACGTGTGTTAGAAGTCGGCGTTATTTGATCTTACATTCTTACTCTATTTTGTAAGAAAGGCAAAATATAGAAAATTCTCTAATAGGATTAGCAACAAGCAGACCGTTTTAATAGCATCACTTATGCCAGTCATTCTACTCTATGTATGTTACCAACAACTAAGCATGGATCTTTTAACTTCTTAAAGACATTTACTATGAACATCAATCTTGTTTAAATACTTAAGAAATGAATTGCAAAGAAGATTGGGTTTCCGCTATTTTCCGCTTTCAGCGGACGGAAACCACATCACTTCATTCATGTAGCTAACGTATCTTATTTAGAATTGCATGAACATCACTACTTCTGTCTAAGACTTTTATTTCACAAAATCACAGTTTTAATGCTTGTGCATAATAAATAAATGAATAAATAAATGAATAGTTCACATTAACCAATAACATGTTTCGATCCCAGTTGAGTTTCCGTTCCAATTTGGCATTTATTGTCATCAGATATCTTTCGTCTCTGCTGAGCTGATAAAATATCCTAAATACAACACAGGCAGAGGTGTCTAGCTTCAAAAGGACCGTTTTGTTGTTTACTTCATACCAGCCCTGATATAGTCGGTATCGATCAGCTTACAGCCATGAGCCATGCATTCATTTATTCAGACATAGTACCACCTCATTTAATGTGACTCCGTACTTATTAAGATGGCAGATTTGAGAGATATCTGACTGCTTTTTGTAGCAGATCTGGATACAGAAGAACGGTTCTCAACTTCAGGCCAGTTCCATTTAAGTATGTGCGAGTGGTTCTACTGTTTTATTAGACTTGGAGTTTAAAGTGAAAATGACGCGTTCACGCAAGTTATGTTTTAAGTCAACTTGTATTAAGTTAGAATTGAAAACAGAGCTCACTCCCAACTCATTAGTGGGTGATCATTGCTTTATCGTATCTATCTATCTATCTATCTATCTATCTATCTATCTATCTATCTATCTATCTATCTATCTATCTATCTATCTATCCCTTTTCTAACTCCGTATGCGAGTATGTGAGTATGTCTATGTGTGTGCGGGTATATATTAGGTTGTTCCGAAAATAATAGCCGATTTCAGGAACATAATTTTATTCTGGAAAAATTAACAATAGAAATGTTTTGATTAGTCAAAATATGAGCCGTGAACATCAATGCATCTCTGCCATCGATCAACGAGATTATTCATGTCTCGTTGGCTTTGATGCTAAGAAATCTTTGAGAGCTGATTCCACCTCTAGTTTGGACCTGAAAGTTTTATAACTTAAAAACGTGTTTAAATGCTTTAAAAATGGTAGTTTAGGGTGAAAGATCAGAAGAATATGGAGGATATGATAAAGTCTCGTATCCCAAGCCTGTGAGTTTCTGTAGCGTCATTCTTACAACATGTGGTTTGCATTATCGTGGGGCAGAATTTGGCGGATTCATCAATGCAGGTCTCATTATTTTTGCAAGTGGGCATGCATTTCAGCAAGTTGATTGCAGTAAACCTCTGCTATAATGCTCTGATTGGCTTCCAGAAAGCTGTAATGGACAAAACCAATTGTAGATCACCAGACAGTCTCAATAATCTTCTGCTGATGCAACTTTGGCTTTGGGAAATGTTTGGGGGACTCATCACGATCAAGCGATTGACCTGATTGTTTAAGGGTTATCATAAAGGATCCACTTTTCGTCACAAGTGACTATTCGGTCAAGAAAAGGATCATTGGTGTTTCGCAGAAAGAGCATCGAGCACACTTCAAAACGTCGAATATTTTTTTTTCATTGAGCTCATGCGGTACCCATTTATCGAGCTTTTTCACCTTACCAACCTTTTGCAATACCGACACCAAGTGCATGAGACATTTCTCTGACACGTTGACGTAGGTTTGTTCAAAAATTGCTTTCAATTGTTCAGTGTCAAGGCTGCACGACCCTTCTCTACCATCTTCATCTTCAGAACTACGGAAACTCTGAAACCGCCTTCATACTGTGCGATCACTTGTGAACCCCTCTCCCCATGCCCTGTTGATATTGACAGCAGTTTGGGAGGCATTGTGCCCAAACTTGAACTCATTCAAGAAAAGTGGGCGAAGGTCCTATTTTGTCATGTCCATAATTAAGGCAGCCTATGCTTCAAGAATGTTTTCTGTCCGAAATAAGTAGAAAATTATTAAAGAGCATACATCAATTATTAATAATTATTATATCGAAATTCACCTAAAATATAATTAAAATACTATGTTAAAATTGCGTTTCAAAACACAACACTTAGAGCGGCCATTATTTTTTGAACAACCTAATATATGCATATATATATATATATATATATACATACATACATACATATATATGTATATATATATTCAGAACAAGCATACACATATTCATACATACATATACACACATATATTCATATACATATTCATACATAAATGTGTGTGTGTGTGAAGCCACTGAAACGTGTATTCATGCAAGCATATATCTATAATTGAATGTAGTAGAGACACATACATATATATGCATACATAATATATACATATATACACACACACACACACACATACACACACACACACACACACACACACACATATATATATATATATATATATATATATATATACACACACACGTATGTATGTACATATATATTTTTACATATATATGTGTATGTGTCAAGGAAAAGAAACACTTGTTTTTTGAAGCATTGATTTTAATAACATTTTTACCTGTTGTTGCTCGTTTAGTTCTTGGTTGTCTGACGAGGCTGGAGCGCCGGTGTGAAGCTTGCGACTAAGCTTCATGATCTGTCAATAGAAAAATTAAGCAAAAATGAGACGACACGAAAATAATATCTGTTATGTTAATACATACAATATAAATCATTAAGATTATATAAATATTTTATATACTAAAATTCTATGCAGAAACTGTTCCTATATTATTACGAATTTCGAACCGTAGTATTCCGCATTAAATTTTTATGCCTGGTGTGTCTATCATTTATTTTAAACTTTGGAAAGGTCTGACTTGAAGGAGACTTGGCCGCTACTATTAGAAATGCAAACATCTGCGTAAAGGTAACTTGTCGTTTACGAAAGAATTTCTATTTCCGGTTGATATTTAGCTGTACTAAACCCAGTTTAGTACAGTTGCAGAAAATAGTGTTATTAGGGACAGCTAGGATACTTAGGTGGGTTCTTGGCATCTAAGGTTACTTGCTGTAGCCCAGTGTTAGGATTGTTTTTTTTTTCTAACAGTCTAATCTGTTGAGTGTATATGAAAATAACAACAACAACAACAACAACAACAACAACGACAATAATCATAATAGTAATAATAATAGTGGATACGTAAGGTTAGAGGCAGTAACCCGCTACCCTCTATAATAATAATAATAATCCTTTTTTTCTATAGGCACAAAGCCTGAAATTTTCGTGGCAAGGGGATAGCCGATTGCCTATGCATGTATCTATGCACGCTCATATACATGCAAACGCACACACACACACACACACACACACACATAAATGAGTGTCACAAGATTAAGAATGACCATTGCTTGCTGATGCGCAACAAAACAACGGTGACGCTTCAGCCTTGCGGTTGATATCCAGAATATGCCACAACTAATGCATGTGTAATCTTGATTAAATATCTTGTTAAACCATGGCTGAGATTTGGCATCGGGCACAGAGATGTATAGTATGGTTCGGTCTTATCCCTGTGGCAACTTTTTATTAGCTATGCTTATACAGGTACCTTTGAGTAGCTTACAAGACAAGCCTTACATAAAACGTTTCGTGCCCAAAAAGGAGCATTTCTAAGGAGCATATCTAAGTGATCGTTTGACCTTCTGGTTTTAAACCTAAAACTTCTCCCAATCAGACCCTACTGTCTTGAGAAGAATGCATTGTACAAAGCGGGAGTTAATGTTCAGAAAGAGGAAATGGGCATAACTGGAAGGGCTTTGCGTATCGATCTTCGTCATTTTGGTGAAACAACAACAACAACAAAAACAAAATGCTTTGTTTCAATAGCAACGAGAAAGATATGAAGTCTAAGGGAAGAATAAAAACAAAATCGATGTAGCAGCAGCAGCAATGTAATTAATTATTTCTTTTGATTAAATATAAGGCAATTTGTAGAGTATTCGATTTAATGAGCTTCATGTGTGTGAGTGGCTGAATATATATAATTTATATATCAGTGCATGTGTATACAATTATGTGCTTTAATTACAGCATTAGAGCTTTTTAGCTCTTATTTCTAGCAATGCCGGTATTCTAACACCCTGGTCATATTTGGTGAAAGTTATAGTCTTCCTTTCTGGTAAAACGTTGCATACTGCTATCTGCATTAATATATATATATGTGTGTGTGTGTGTGTGTGTGTGTGTGTGTGTGTGTGTGTGTGTGTGTGTGTGTGTGTGTGTGTGTGTGTGTGTGTGTGTGTGTGCGCGCGCGCGTGTGTGCGTGTGTGTGTGCGTGCGTGTGTGTGTGTGTGCATGTATACACACACACACACACACTTATACACACACACACACACACACACATATATATATATATATATATATATATATATATATATATATATATATATTAAAAGTCAGGGTACAATATGAATCTGTTTGCTAGAAAGAAGAGTTAAAACTCTCCAAAGCCTCGCTTCTCTAACTATATGTAAACGCGCATGAAGAATGTAGCAAATAATACTAAAGAAAAAAAAAACAGTCGTCCCTGTCTCTAAAACTACAAAGATGTCCGAGTATCAATTGATTTTTTAAAGATAATGGTAAACCTATTTGAATTTTGAATTTATACTGGCTCGTTAATGTTCATTTGGAAGTCGCGGGGCATTCAGCTGAACAGACGCGCACGGAATGGTAAATAAATTTTCAAAAAATAGTTTATGTAGTACGCCTGACTGATGTGCTTTAAATATCTTTGGCACAGAAAGCCAAATCAATTGATACTGGGATATCCACCCTCCTCTTTGTAGTTTTACAAATGGGAAGGACTGCTTTTTTTTTTAGTATATTTGCTACATTCTCGGTGGCTTTGGAGGATTTTAACTCTTCTTTCTAGCAAACAGGTACATATTGTACCCTGATTTTCAATATATATTTTCCTTATTTGCTTATGTTTGCTGGCTACTTAATTTTTTTTTAAAAGATAATGATAATTTATTTGGATTTTGAGTATATATATAAATACACACATACACACATACATACATAAATACATACATACATACATACATACATACATATATATAACATCTCATACAAACATATATATATATATATATATATATATATATATATATATATATATATATATTATTTTGTTTAAAAGAGTTCCAACTCTGTCTGTTTTTTATGTTTCATTTATATTCCTGCAGAACCAATGTGGGGTATAGAATATGGAAGATACAATATATAATATAATATACAATATATAATATAAAATAAAATAAAAATGGATGGCACCATGAAATAAAGTATTGAATGTAGATGAAATATTGAGTGTTCAATATAAAGGATCAAATATATAAATATAAGTATATAAAGGCGACTCGAGTTTCAGGGCTATTTCCCTTCGTCATGGCCGGTATGACAGACTTTAACAGACTGTCATACAATCATACAAAAAAAAACCCTTTTTTGTATTTATTTTTACTTGCATATATATTTATATATATATATATATATATATATATATATATATATATATATATATATATATATATATATGGGAGAATATACAAATAATAACAACAGACGAGGACAGGTGGTGTAAATAACAAAAGTATATATTAGTATGACGCTCGGGAATACGGAAAGTCTTTGACGTTTCGAGTTATATATATATAACAACTCACTCACAGCGGCCTTTTCGTTCCATACCTTGTTTTTCTCTTTCCTTCATACCTTCGTTACCTGCTCTGTCATATCCTCCTCTTTTCCCTCCTCTCTCGCTCCCTCACTCTTTCTCTCTCTCCCTCTCTCATATCTTCCTCTCTCTCTCTCTTCTTATGTCCCTCTCCCTCTTTTCTCTACCTCTCTCATTCCCTTCTCACTCCCTTTGTCTTTCTTCCTTTTTACCCCCCCTCTCTGTCTCTCTCACTTCCTTTCTATCTCCCCCCTCTCCCCCCGCCTGGATTTAAACAACAAAGATGGTACTAAAGTGGGACAGCAAGAAACTGAAGATTCCGTTGCAAGCTTGGAAAATCGTTAGCGGCGATCCTCCAAACAACACAATTACTGCTGCTCTGAAGAACAATGGTTTCTGTAGAACCATTGAGCAGATCGAAGTGAAGAAAAACGAATTTATCCGATCCTATGTCTTTATTAGACCACAGATTGAGATTCTTGATGCCATCATCGAAATCAACTGTGGCAAGGCTGACAAGGGTAAGGAAGATGAAGCAACAACCAGAAATCCCTCTGATCCAGTGGTTCTACAAAAGAATGGAGCCCCCCCCCCCCATCCCTGTGGACAGCCTGGGGAATGTAAAGGCTACCACTAGTAAAGGAAGGAACGTACTACTTTTGCAGACCCCCAGGGGTCCGCGGACCTCAGGTTGGGAACGACTGATCTATATGATCACTCGACCTGCTGCAAATATAGGCCAAAGCTTTCAATTTTAATCACAGTTGTTACTTTTTGACGCTAGCTTGACACGAGTGATAATGTATATTCTGTCTATAACAAGTCGGTTCATTGTTTTTGTTCTTATCTTTTTAGTAAACCATTATTTCACGCTGCTTTAGTTTACTTATCTCCTGGAAATATGAAAGAAGATCATTGAGATATGCTCAATCTGACATCACACTATTTCACCTATTAGCTCGAGTTACTTTCCTATTGGTCTGGAAGTTTTTTCTACCCGCATACTGTTCTGTTGAAGGCCATCATACACAACTATATAATAACAGGTGACCTTTTGCATTTATCTTCTCAGAGGATGACATATATGATAATGTAACGTCTGATACACATACACACACATTTATATATATATGTATATATATATATATATATATATATATATATATATATATATATATATATATATATATATATATATATATATATATATATATATATGTATATATATATATGTATATATATAGTAAATCCAAGAAAACGAAGAACAAACACAAAAAACAACGCGAGTTCGTGGTACATGTGAAATATTAGCAGACGCTCAGGGAAGGAAAGTAAGGTGGTTTTACATTTCGAGCAAGGCTCTCCTTCAGAAATAGGAGTGTTCAATAGAAAAGGAAGACGGAAGGGGAAAAATCACCAACGATTCACATGTGGTTACATTTTGAAATGACGCCCCCGGCTTTCCGACAAGCTTTGGAGAACGTAATTCGCGGAAATTTTTTCTATCTTCGGGTACGTACAAATATTAATGATCGAAATGAAGATGAGAGATTTTTATGGTTTGTTGTGGGATTTATGAAAAATGAGGGGAAGGGCAAGGCCCATCGAGTTAAGGACTCAGTTCCCCAAGAATTTACCACTTAATGGAGATTACCACAATGCCAGAACTAATAATAACAAGAGCACCCAGAGAGCGCAAATCTTCGCCAAGGCAACGCCAACGTCCTCGTCCTTATTTGTTTAATTAAGCACAAGGCCTCATAATAGAAGTTCCATTTTACTGTTTTTAAATTAAGTGTATACTTTCGGCTCATCGAAAACTCTCAGATGAGACACGCTTAATAGCAAATACTAATTTTTAACTTTTGTAAAAGCCTAGATTTAAAGATCTGTGTATTAGCTCTGATTTGTAGATTACTGGTATTTTGTTTATCTACCACTGAATGAATAAACTCTGAAAATAGATTCTAAAGCTCACTAGCATAAGACAATTGGTTCGGTTGTTGACAGTGTTTGTCGCTCAGTTAACATTCTAACAAGAAGCAAATATTAAAATGACAAAACGCACAAAGTAATGAATTCTAAATAATTCTCGTGAGACATTTTCTTACCAAAATGATATTCTCTCGTTGAACTTTCTGAACAGAATTTTTTTTTAAACTTCAAATGTGCACAAATATAACAGAGATAGAGAATGCGCAGATTATTATCGAACAGAATATATAGTTTTTCAGGTGTATTTATATTCGGGTTAACACTTCTGCGAAAAGAATTATATTTTTCTTCAGTTCGTTATATATTCACTGAAAAATTCATTGCACAAAATATCGCAATTCCTTCTATAATTTTCCAGGAAGACATCGAAAATAAGCTTGCAAGAATATGGAGCATTTTCTTGCAAAAGGCCACCTGGTTAGATATACTTGTGCACGATGCGCTTAACAGAACAGCATGCGGTTAGAACTTTTGGACCAATAGGAAAGTAGCTGCAGAGGAGTGGGATGTGAGGGTGGGCGTTTATAGATGATCTCGTTCATATTTCCAAACTGCAGTAACGTAAAATAAATTATTCACAAAAAAAAAGAACAAAATCAATGAATTGCCTTGCTATCGACAGAATATGCATCATTAATGTCTAGGCTTCTAAGAAGTGATAACTAATAAAAATTGATGGGGATTCTAAGGAGAGAGAATCAAGAAATCAGGAGCTAGTAAAGGATTTTTGGATTTTTCCTTCTACTGAAATAATTCCTTGCAATTAGTCAAATGAACATCGTCTTAAAGTTTCAGAAAAAGTATTCTCTTGCAAGCTTTTATAGGGGTAAGCCTGATATAATCAATATTATAAAATGCCAAGTCACGTTTTCACGCTGCTTTTCTTTTTTGTTTTCTCACGCCGTAACGTTATGGGAGTGTAGGGGAAAGTATTAGCTGTGCTGAGAGGGGTGAAAGTAAAAGAAAGAATTTAAAGAATATATGGATTCGACAAATAGATAGGTAGGAGATTGACAGAGTGTGGGTGAGAAAGAAAGAAAGAAAAAGAAAGAAAGAAAGAGCTAACAATCAACCATGAAACGAGACAGGGAGTTAGACGAGCAGACGACAGAACGAGTAGGAGGAGGAAATAATGTAAGGTAAGGGAAGAGTGGTGAGAAAAAAAAAGAGCTCTAGAAATGTAGAGGAATCAGAAAGGTAACGGAATAAAATAACAGAGTGTATAGATAACGAGTGACTAATAGAAAAGAATAAAGAAAGAGAGGAACATTAATAGATGATATCAAAGTATGTACAGGAAAGAAGAGGTTGAATAAAAAGGAAAGCGGTGGAGGTAAATTTTGACAGAGATGAAAAAGGAGGAGAATTATAACATATAAAAAGATATGAAGAGAATAAATAATGAAGCAAATACGTCACAGATTAAGGGAGAAGGGGGTAACAGAAGGAGTGAAGGGAAACTGAAAGTCAGATATAACAAAGGATTTCGATATACAAAAATAACAAAGACATGGATCACGCTAATGTAGCGTAATGACATAACGCATAATCTAATTTTGATATTTTCTTACTACGAATTCACTCTATCTACCCTTTAATATATAAGTTTGAAAAGAAGATGAAGATATAGTACGAGTCTAAATAAACTTATCTATTTTAATAAAAGTTTATGGATTTATGATTTAATATTATATTCACCAACATGAACTCATGACATAAATATACATATTTGATTTCCTCTTATCTTCAAATTGTGGGTTTTCTTTTGGGTAACTCTCGTAGTTAACAGAACATTCCCCCACTCTTCAGAAACAGTAAAATTTAAAAAAAAACATAATCAAGGAAACAATACTAATGAGGTAAAATATTGTCAGTCTCTTGAAACAAATATAAAAAAAAACATATCAACAACCTATACAACATAAACACAAAGAAACGTAACAACGAATGTTCTATGTAGTGGTATGGAATTAGCTAAACTTACAGCTGCTGGCTGCTGAAATACATCTCAGCTTCGAATCAATAACAAATTACGTTTATGAACACTGACAACTATACATACATACACACGTGTGTGTGTTTATACACACACCACATATATACACACACATATATATATATTTGTATATATTTGCATATATATATATATGTGTGTGTGTGTGTGTGTGTGTGTGTGTGTGTGTGCGTGCGTGTGTGCTTAACTCGACAAATTTGAATCAGATATGTTTCATATGGTTAGAAACATTAAATTTTCCAAATATAAATTCCTCTTTCAAAAACAACTTTAACATACCATAAGATTATATCTATATCTTTTTCCTTATAAATGTCCTGAAAAATCCTCACAGGCATATATATATATATATATATATATATATATATATATATATATATATATAATATAAATAATATATATGCATACATATATATATATATATATATATATATATATATATATATATGTATGTATATATATATATATATATATATATATATATATATATATATATATATATATATATATATATGCATTTATATATATGCCTATATATATATATATATATATATATATATATATATATATATATATATATATATAATCAAAATAAGCAGCAAGGATATCCAGTGGTAATGCAATACGACAGTTTCAAGCAACTCCATTTAATTGAACAATGCAATCATTACATTAATTTAAATGCAGAGCAATCCTCAGCTGCATAAAGACATAGAATTTAATTAAATTAAAACAGATGGACACGACACATTAGTATAATTTTACCTAAAATCTCCAAGAAGGTAAGGAGATAGACAGAGAACATGCTGACTTCACTTCAGCTTAGATGTCACGAATTAAAAAATTAAAGTTTAGTTTATGGTCCAATTCATTCCCAGTCGACTGGTTTAGATTTATTACTAATAAGAAGATCACTAAGTTTATCCAGTTTGACAATTCTGGTTTTTATTCCTCCACCAACCCAATAGTACTTAATAAAGACATTTTGGCTTGTACATAACAAAGCTGCTCTCACCAGGGAAGAAATTAATGTTGTGTTGGCCGCCAGAAAATTTGTCATAAAGTTTGACAATAAGTTGTGAGTCCGTAAAGACATACCCTAGGTTTTGATGTTACGATGGGAAATTTTGATTCAGCATAAATAGCTGATTTAGTCTATATATATATATATACTTTTTGAAATGGCAGACCAGTCCCCAAGCATCAATGGCGGTCTATATCGTGTTGATTGTTTACTTTACCTTCAAAATGTTTCTGACCAAAATGTACAAGTTAAGAATAGTTTAGTTAAGTTTTTCCGTAGAATGGGCTTAAGCATCGTTTTTGATGATGATGTAACGAAGGCCAACTTTTTAGATATTACACTTAACTTACACAATAATTCGTACTTCCCATACCACAAACCATCGACCAATCTTAAGTATATTAGCCAATTGTGTAATCATTCTAGGGTAATCACTAGGAACTTAGTTAAGAATATTTCATACAAATTGTCTAAGTTATCTGCTTATGTTGACATTTTCAATAAGACTGAATTTATAACTCTGCCTTACTTAAAGTAGGTTATACAGAGAAAGTTACCTACATTAACTCCATTCAATCTTATTCTACCTTTACTAATGGAGACATGAAATCTAGTTTTAAGGATATAAACGATATCAATTTTAATTTATACGCCAACACCAAACAGAAGAAGGGAGATAACCCTTATTTAAACCCCTCTTTTCGTTCTAAACATAAATCTATGTCTTTTAAAGATAGTTACCCCTAAAAATAAGGTAACTAATAGTAAAATCATTTGGTTGATATTCCTAATGGAAGGCAAATTAAATTTAATCTTCCTTTGCAGTTTCGGGAAGCTATTATTAGGAATTTTCCAAAGAATTCTAGGTATTACTCTATTATCAACTCGCACACGGTTAGGATTGGTTTTTCCAACACAAAAAATCTCTTACAAATTATCTCCTTACATGATATTAGCCTGTTAAATAAGAATACGTTTACTAATACTAACATTAATTTAGCAAATACAATCCATCCACCTGGAAATATTAATAACAAGGTTATTGTCTCTGAAGTCAATTCCAACAGAATTAAGTTTATGTCAAGTAACTCTAAAATTAAAAATTCTATATACCAGTGTAAAATTACTTCAGGTACCGATGTATTTTCTATATAGGTAGCTCTTCTTCTCAGTTATATAATAGAATTTCTAATAATTACTCTACATTTAGGGATAGAAATAAACGTAACAGTACAGGACTTAGTAAATTAATTTTGTATCTAAAAGACCATAATAAACAATTGAATTTAGATTGGTTGAGTCTCTCAATTTCGTTCCCTTATGATAAAGGCAAGGAATTCTGTCTTCTCTGTAATTCTGAACTATTTAAAAAATTCTTTTTTCTAAAAATCCCCTTATAAACACGGTTATAGAGCGTGCTTACCGATGTAAACATTGGCAGAAACACA
This sequence comes from Octopus bimaculoides, assembly GCF_046866305.1. Classification (NCBI taxonomy): domain Eukaryota; kingdom Metazoa; phylum Mollusca; class Cephalopoda; order Octopoda; family Octopodidae; genus Octopus; species Octopus bimaculoides. The sequence goes on along the minus strand of NC_142932.1, from coordinate 126,407,635 downwards.
CCTTTAGTTCATATAAGTGATATCTACCATTATATTTAATTTAAACATTGATTTTCTTCTTATATTTCACTTTTACTAGATATATCTTTTTCCAAGACTTTAGGGTTTTATTTAATTTGCATATCGCTCTATACTTCTCATTTATTTGGTTTCTGATTTTTTCTTTCCTTTACCTCCCCCTCTTTCTATAGGCTACTTTTGACGTTATATCCTCTAACGTTTTTTAAAAAAAAACTTTATAGCGTTCAGTTCATCACTTTACATATCCATCATTTTCTGTTAAAATGTCTTACTGACGAGTTTTATTTCTTCATTTTCCTGAAGAGAAGATTATATTGTTTTACACCATTTTATTCCTTTGGAATAATACCAATGATATCTTCGAAACATGTGTCGGAAGTAAAAGAATTCGAATAACACCTGCGTTTAACTCCATTTATATATATATATATATATGTATATATGTGTGTGTGTACGTATGTATGTATGTATGTTTGTATGTATGTATGTACGTATGTATATGTATGTATGTATAGATGTATGTATATCTTTTATGTATATATAAGTATATATATATATATACAGGTGAGTGGATAAACGAAAGAGCACATTGAGTAGGTGTTACGAATATTGTTATTGTTATTTAAGATGTTTGATTCGGTTCCATCGGACTCAGTTTCGTCGGCTTCTTACAGAAACCTAGCTCATGGGACGTGTGAGTGTGTGTGTGTGTGTTTGTGAGTGCGCCTGCGTGTCAATCAGGAACACCACACTATACCAAACATTGAAAAGCATGTGTAAAAATATGCGAGATCAACGAGAGAAAAGTATGTAATCTGGAAAACAGACACAAAAACTCGTGTAAAATTCAATTCGATGCAAATACTCGCTTCTGTATGGCTATTAACATTAGTTGACCGAACACAAATAGAAACCACATCATGTGTCAATATCGTTTTTGATGCTTTGATACTGCAAATCTATAATCAGAGATGTTCAACCCATGCTTTTCTTAGATATTGTATCTAGGAATACTTGATGTGTTCGTTTTTCTAAAGCAGTAGGATATAATTTGGGGCAGACCTTACTGCTTTAGTTAGCAGATTCAATGAGCACGAGGAAACTCCAGCGTGGACTTGCTGTGTTATTAGGTTTCTGCTCTTCTCCGTCACTGGATCTAGGGTTTACATTCTTCTCTGTTTCACTTCTTGTTTTTTGATAGTAACATGTAATTTAAGGGAGAGGTTGACTGCTATTTCTAGCTGTTTAATCGACCGCATAGCGTCACTTCTTCCTGCTTCGATATCTTGTAGATTCCCTTATGTATTTCATGATGGTGGGTTACAATACTTGTATTTGAACATCTCCCCCACCAATCTCTCTCTCTCTCTCTCTCTCTCTCTCTCTCTCTCCCTCTCTCTCTCTCTCTTTCTGTTAACCTTTCACTCTTCTAAACAACTTCGCTCTCCAGATATCTCTACAGACGATACTCTCCCTGCTTACCTCTAACTACATCTCACCTTGCTCCATCTATCTACTTCAGTCTCTCTCTGTAATCATCTGACAACTCTTCTCCTTTACTGCCTCCCCTTAACTTTCTCTCTCATCCTCCCTCCCACCCTCTGCCCATCTGCATCCTCCTTCTTTTCTCTCCCTCTCCTTCTCTCCTTGTTTATTTCCACCTTCTCTCATTCGATATCTATTTCTAACGCCATCTCTCTCTCTCATTATATATCCTTTCATCTCCCACCACCTCTCTTTTCAGTATCTCTCGTCCTATTCATCTCCAGCCACTTTGCTCTCTTTCTTTCCATTCTCTTCTATTTGCTCTTCCTCGTTTCTTTATTTCTTTCATCTTCACTCCAATTCCATTCATGTATTTTTAATTGGTTGTATTCTTTCGATTCCCATTTCCTTCCGGTCGTCTCTCTCTAACCCACTTCGTATATGTCTGAGTGCTTTTATATTTGTATCTCCGAGTTTGACAGGATTTAAAGTGTATAGTTAAACTTTTAATCTTTTCCCTGAATTAACCAACACGTTCGCCTCATCACAACCTGGTCTACTTTACCCAAAGCGCAAACATTCCTATGATGTCAATAATTACAGAAATGCACTTACTAAAATTGCCAACTTATTATAAATTACATGGCCAAATCAATTTTTATCACGTAGAAAACAACAAATACAATAAATAAACCAAGAACAAAAAATACAGATATAAAAACTATATATATTGACAAATCAACAAATTAATTAATCATTTTCTTAACATGTTGAAATAGAGAATCAATCTCTTTAAATCGTGTAGATAGTATGAAAGAAGGAAAGGGCAATGCTTAATAATGTTTAGAATCGCGATAGATTCCCTTGAACTCAATGTATGATTCAGGTCAAGATGAATTTAATTTGCCTTTACTGATTTAATCATTCTAAGACCGGTATATTTTTCTTTTTCTTCTACAAACAGGGAGGATGATATTAATTTATATAAATAGTTAATGTCAGTTTGATATTTTAAACCTTTTCCTCGACTGAGAGGAATCCTTTTAAAGTGGAGTATAACAGCAATGATATTAGATTTTAATATCAGAAATGCGATATAAGGAGGTTGAATGTATGAAGTGTAAAATCGTGAATCCGAAGCAACATGTGATGGTCTGCAGGAGACTTAACAGAATACTTCAATGAGTTCAATTATGGCGTGGAGTAAGGATCTTATCCTTTTGGATATTTGCCCTTCGTCTGAAAGAGTAACACAGGGAGAGAAAGATTGAAAGAGAGGAGAGAGAGAGAGAGAGAGAGAGAGAGAGAGAGAGAGAGAGAGAGAGATGGTGAGAGAGAGAGAGTCGAAGAGAATGGGTATATTGTCACTTGGGCTATGGCACAGATCAATGAAGGAATTTAAATTGAAGAACCCACGTGACAGTAACGTGGAGAGTGGAGGTGAAAGGCTGATAAAGAGGAATGGGAAAATATCAGAACTCTGAGGTCTGAGGTAAACGAAAGGAGGTAAGTAAGGAATTTGAAAAAGAAATATAGAAAAAACTAATGTCTTAAGAGCAGCAAATTTCGGTAAAGAAATGAAATATTAAAATTTATTGATTTAGCAAGTCAGAATATAAAGATCATAGAAATATTGGAAATGTGTTGCAGATGTAATCAATAAAGAAATTTAGGTTTGTCGACATGATATAAGGATTAATAAGTCACAAAAACCAATAACATACTTTATGTTGGGGTTG
>NC_142932.1:126341890-126399390 GCF_046866305.1 Octopus bimaculoides | reverse complement strand
CATCCTGTATCAGTGGTTAGAGTGTCGAGCTTACGATCATAAGGTTGTCAGTTAGATTCCTGGACCGGGCTGCGCGTCGTGTTCTTGAGCAAGACATGTTATTTCGCGTTGCTCCAGTTCACTCAGCTGTAGAAATGAATTGCGACGTCACAGGTGCCGAGCTGTATAGGCCCCCTTTACCTTTCCCTTGGATAACATCAGTGGTGTGGAGAAGGGAGGGTGGTATGCATAGGCGAATGCTGCCCTTCCACAAACAACATTGCCTGGACTTGTGCTGCGGAGGGTAACTTTCTAGGGTCTCTCTCTCTCTCTCTCTCTCTCTCTCTCTCTCTCTCTCTCTCTCTATATATATATATATATATATATATATATATATATATATATATATATATATATATATGTATATCTATAGAAGTGGCTGTGTGGTAAGTAGCTTGCTTACGAACCACATGGTTCTGGGTTCAGTCCCACTGCGTAGCACCTTGGGCAAGTGTCTTCTACTAAAGCCTCGGGCCGACCAAAGCCTTGTGAGTGGATTTGGTAGACGGAAACTGAAAGAAGCCCGTCCTATATATGTATATATATATATGTGTGTGTGTGTGTGTGTGTGTGTGTGTGTGTGTCTGGCTTTGTTCTCCCTCCATCACTTGACAACCGATGCTGGTGTGTTTACATCCTCGTAACCTAACGGTTCGGCGAAAGAGACCGATAGAATAAGTACTAGGCTTACAAAGAATAAGTCCTGGGGTCGATTTTCTCGAGTAAAGGCGGTGCTCCAGCATGGCCACAGTCAAATGACGGAAACAAATAAAAGAGTAAAAGAGTATATATATATATGTATGTATGTATGTATGTATGTGTGTGTGTGTGTGTGTACGTATGTATGTCACGTATCTCCTTCTGGGACTCTGATATATTTATATATATTTCTTCACTGGTTTCAGTCATTTGACTGCTGCCATGCTGGAGCACCACCTTTAGTCGAGCAAATCGACCCCAGGACTTATTCTTTGTAAGCCTAGTACTTATTCTATCGTTCACTTTTTGCCGAACCGCTAAGTTACGGGGACGTAATCACACCAGCATCGGTTGTCAAGCGATGTTGGAGGGACAAGCACAGACACACAAACATATACACACACATACATATACACATACGATGGGCTTCTTTCAGTTTCCGTCTACCAAATCCACTCACAAGGCTTTGGTCGACCCGAGGCTATAGTAGAAGATACTTGCCCAAGGTGCCACGCAGTGGGATTGAACTTGGAACCACGTACTTGGTAAGCAAGCTACTTACCCCACAGCCACTCCTGCGCCTATGTATATTTGTATGTACGCATGTGTGTGTGTTTATGTATGTATGTATGCAGGGAAAAGTATCCAGCAGAGTTGCATTCTAGATATTGGTGCGTATGAAAATAATATGTAAATATAAATGTTGAAACGCTACCGAGCCTGGAATGTGTCATGTGAGCCAAGACAAACTTTATCACTACTGCAAACGGAAAGAAACAAAAACTAGTAAATATTTGAATATTAAATGTACTTCCATGATGTGGTAGAATCCACTTAACATATAATAGGTAATGTCGGTTGTGTAAATTCATCGGACAACATATACCAAAAAGAAAAACAAAATGGACTCTTCAGAATTTTCACAACTATATTTGATGTATTTAAACATATAAAAGTGCTTAAGCATACAAAATCTGCGATACATGTATGTATGTATGTTGATTTTTTTGCTTCTACGCTAGAGTATGTAAAGCTAGAAACATACATGTTTGATTAAGTCAAAAATGGCGAAGTCTCTTTATAGAGCAAATTTTGTAACGTAATATTTTATGTATTACACAAACATACACTTACGCATACATATATATACAAACACACACACACACAACCCAATACATATACATGAATATGTATTTGCATATATGTATACATATTTACATAAGTATGTTATATATATATATACACACACAAATTATATATATAAGTATGTTATATATATATATTTATATATATATATATATACATAAGTATGGTATATATATATATATATATATATATATATATATATATATATATATATAGGCACACAAATTATATATCTGCATATTGCATATTGTCTGCTAAAAATATATATGCGTAAAGCTGATTATATTTATTTTATCAGAATTATTATTTTTTTTTCTACTGAGTATGGAAGGAGAAAACAAGAAAACATGCCTTGTTGCTAGTTGGCAACGTTGAATTATATTTCAACTACATCCATGTTTCGACTACAAATTACAACAACAACAACAATTCGTAGTAGTAGTAGTAGTAGTAGTAGTAGTAGTAGTAGTAGTAGTAGTAGTAGCAGTAGTAGTAGTAGTAGTAGTAGTAGTAGTAGTAGTAGTAGTAGTAGTAAAACTAAACAAATATTTCGAGAAAAGAAATCTCTGTACATCTCAAGCAATTTCTTAGTCGAAAGAGAAGGCACTTAAAATTATCAAGTCGACCATACTTACTATGGAGGCATTACTTAGAAAAATCTAAAAGCATGCTGCTACTAATCATTAATTATTTTCAGCAGATATGTGAATTCATGTTTGTTCTGTAATATTCTTCTCATCGATTTTTAAATTAACAACAACAATAATAATAATCGTCATAATAATAATAATAATGGTAATCCTTTCTACTGTAGGCACAAGAGCTGACATTTTGAGATGGGAGTAGGTTGATTACATCGACTCCACCCCACCAGTGCGTAACTGTAACTTACTTTATCGACCTCGAAAAGACGAAGGACAAAGTCGACTTCAGTGGATTTTGAATTCAGAACACGTAAACATGGACGAAATGCTGCTAAGCATTTCGCCTGGCGTGATAACGATTCTGCCAGCTCAATGTCTTGAATAATAATAATAATAATAATAATAATAATAATAATAATAATAATAATAATAATAATAATAATAATAATAATAATATGCTGAAGAAGAAGAAGAAGAAGAAGAAGAAGAAGAAGAAGAAGAAGAAGAAGAAGAAGAAGAAGAAGAAGAAGAAGCTAGGCGTGCTAAAACTGCTGCCTTAGATATTCTTACTGATGAAGGGCAAGAAAAACCTCTCAATGTCAAATACCCAAAGAGAGCTAATAATGCCGATGTTGACAAAGCCCTCACCTATCAATGGCTAATAGTTTCTGGCTTAAGATCAGAAACAGAAGGGTTTATCATAGCAGCCCAAGATCAATGCCTACCTACAAGGAACTACCAGGCCAACATATTAAAGAACGCCAGCTTTCCAACATGTTGTGTATGTCAACAACAAAACGAAACCATAGCTATTGATCATGTTGCCTCCATGTGCAGTCTTCTTGCGTCAACAGGCATGATAGAGCAGCACAATATATTCACTGGGTAATTTTCAAAAACCTGGACCTGCCCCATGATAAAAACTGGTGGGAACACACACCACCTCCAGTGCTTGAAAATGATCGCATCTCACTCATCTGGAACTTCACCATTCAAACTGACAGAAGAATAGATGCGAATAGGCCAGACATTTATATTGAAAGACTTCAGACGAAAATCATACCTCCTCATTGATATGACTGTCCTAATCAACATAAATGTATCTGTCAAGACCTACGAAAAACTGAGCAAATATAAAGATCGTGAAATAGAAATTGGCAAAATGTGGAACCTCAAGACTAAAAACAATACCTGTTGTCATAGGTGTCCTAGGAATGATAGCAAAAGGGGCTGATTACTACCTAGGCGGAAATATATACTGCTAAACTTTTTGTCCGCCGTACTAAAGATTTTGCTTTCTTCCTACCTAAATATTAAATAACTATGATAATAATAATAATAATTATTATTATTATCTCGAGCGACAAGAGAAAAAAGAATTGTTACAGTAAAAAGTGCAGACTATGAACATTAATTAAAATAAACAAGAGTTTATTTTAGACACAGGCGTGGCTGTGTGATAAGAAGCTTGCTTCCCAACTTCATGATTCCGGGTTCAGTTTCACTGCGTGGCACCTTGGGCAAATGTCTTCTACTATAGCCTCAAGTCTACCAAAGCCTTGTAAGTAGATTTAGTTAATGGAAACTGAAAGAAGCCCGTCGTATATATATATATATATATGAATATATTTGTGTCTGTTTTTGTCCCCACCACCATCGCTTGACAACCAATGTTGGTGTGTTTACATCGCCGCAACTAGCGGTTCGGTACAAGAGACCGATAGAATAAGTACTAGGCTTACATGAAATGTTCGCATCTCCATCTATTTGAATGGAACAAAATACAGAATACTTGTCTCTTCCATACCCCTCTCCCTCTCTCGAAATCAGGTGTGGCTGTGTGGTAAGAAACTTGCTTCCGAACCACATGGTTCCGGGTTCAGTCCCACTGCATGGTACATTGGGCAAGCATATCCTATTAGATTTGGTAGATGGAAACTGAAAGAAGCCCGTCCTATATATATATATATATATATATATATATATATATATATTTCTTTATTGCTCACAGGGGGCTAAACACAGAGGGGACAAACAAGGACAGATAAAAGGATTAAGTCGTTTACATCAACCCTAGTGCGGCGAAACTGGTACTTATTTAATCGACTCCGAAAGGATGAAAGGCAAATCGACCTCGGCGTAACGTGAACTCAGAACATAACGGCAGACGAAATACCGCTAACCATTTTGCCCGGCGTGGTAACGATTCTGCCAGCTCGCGGCCGTATACATATACATATACATATATATATATATATATATATATATATATATATATATATATATATATATATATATATATATATATATATATATATATATATATATATATATATATATATATATATATATATATATATATATATATATATATATATATATATATATATATATATATATATATATATATATATATATATATATATATATATATATATATATATATATATATATATATATATATATATATATATATATATATATATATATATATATATATATATATATATATATATATATTTGTGTGTCTGTGATTGCCCCCCCCCCAGCGTCGCTTGACAACCGATGTTGGTATGTTTACGTTCCCGTAACTTAGCCGTTCGGCGCTAGAGACCGTACTAGAATAAGTACTCAGCTTACGAAAAAAAAGAAAAAAAAAGTTCTGAGGTCGATTTGTTCAAATGACTGAAACAAGTGAAAGAATAAAAGAATAGAGTCAGAAAAGTGAGTTTATGAGGTCGAGAAAGGCAACGGAACATCTCTGACAATGGAAAGTGACAACCGACTGATTGTCCAATCAACACTTTAGACAAACCATTCATTGTGTTTTTCGACGATAAAACAGAGAAGTGGTATTGAACCAGTGCGTGTGTTTATTCATATTTTTATTAGAGTAATGACCCTCTCAACGTGCAACAAGATTTGTTTCAACACACATAATTCACATCAAGAATCTTGCAAACGAAAAAGAGAAAAAAAACGATATAGAAAAAAGATTTAAATGTAATATAGAAAGGAAGTTGTAACTGATAATTTCATTAAGTCTTTCAACAGAATTTTTACGTGGAAGTTAGACTGAGTAACGTGAGAAGAATAATGATGAAGAACTTGTTTAACATTTTCACTTTTCTATTCTTTCCGCTTTTGTTTTCCTTTTTGTTTTTCGTAATTTTAGGTTTCGTTTTGTGATTTGTTATGAAATTTTCAGAAAATAGTCTTAATTGAAAATACTACTACTACTACTACTACTACTACTACTACTACTACTACTACTACTACTACTACTACTACTACTACTAATAATAATAATAATAATAATAATACGTACTGGATCTCTTATGATTATATATTCCTCTCTCATAATCTCTAGACAAACATATGTGGGAAATCTAAATACCTATGTATATATGTGTACATATACATATACACACATTTATGTATGTATGAACGCATGTATGTATGAACGTATGTATGTAAAGCTAGATAGATTAGATAGATAGATAGATAGATAGATAGATGGATGGATGGATAAAGAGATAAATAGATAGATAGATAGATAGATAGATAGATAGATAGATAGATAGATAGATAGATGGTTAGTTTGATAGATACATACATAGTTCCCTGCTTACATACATACATACATACATATGCATGCATGTATGTATGTGTGTATGTATGTATAAACGTTTATACACACTCATACATATATACATATGCTTATGTATATATTGATATATTGCATATATCAATATATATCCGTGCATATAATTATCTCCCTTCTCCACACTCTTTTATTCACCTTCATGTACCTTGATGACGCACTATGATACTCTCCATCGTCATCACTATATATATATATAAATATACATATATATATATATATATATATATATATATATATATATATATATATATATATATATATATATATATATATATATACATATATATATATATATATATATATATATAATTTTGCTTAAAAGAGTTCCAACACTGTCTGTTTTTTATGTTTTATTTATATTCCTGCAGAACTAATGTGGGGTATAGAATATGGAATATACAATATATAATATAAAATAAAATAAAAATGGATGGCACCATGAAATAAAGTATTGAATGTAGATGAAATATTGAGTGTTCAATATAAAGGATCAAATATATAAATATATAAATATAAATATATATATATAAAGGCGACTCGAGTTTCAGGGCTATTTCCCTTCGTCATGGCCGGTATGACAGTCTTTAACAGACTGTAATAAGTTGGCTGGTTTTCTGTCTTTTATACCAATTCCTTTGGATGGCAGCAGTAGGTGTCTGGCTATTTTTAGAATTGATGTTAAATCTATTTTTAGACATGATGATATTTTAATTTATTGTTTTGTGTGGGTTGTAGGGATAAGATTTTTAAACCGCAGTAGGTGTTTGGCTGTTCTTAGAAATGATGCCAAATCTATTTATAGAAATGATGATATCTGAGAGATTTTTTGTGTTTTGGTTACAGGGATAAGATTTTTAAACCCCAAGTAAGATGGATTTAATCATTGTTTGTTAAGAGTGGGTTTGAATTTCTTAATAAAGTCCTTTTCTTTGCATTTTCTTTCAATTTCATTCCGGTTGTAAAGTTTATGGAATGGAAATATAATAAAAGTTTGATGACCACATGTTGCTAGATGGTTACTCAGTGGTATCTGGCGGACTTCTGGGTTTTTAATCTGTTGTCGATGTACCCGTGAGCGTTCCGATAGTGCATTACCTGTCTGGCCAACGTACAATTCTTCACAATTAGGGCATTTGATGCAGTAGATTAGATTTCTACTTTTGCAGTTCATGTTCGCATTGGTGAATATTTTCCCTGTTTTTGTGTTCATATACGGGCCGGTATGGATTGATCGGCATGTGCCGCATCGGCTATCATTGCATTTGGATACAGTGAATGTTTGATTTTTGTTGCTGAGGTCAAACCTTGCCTTTGTTAATAGTTTTTTCAAGTTTTTAGGTTGTCTCTTACTGAGAGTTATATTTTGATCTGTAATGATCCACCTTTTTTTCTATTTATTTTTACTCGCATATATATATATATATATATATATATATATATATATATATATATATATATATATATATATATATATATATATATATATATATATATATATATATATATATATATATATATATATATATATATATATATATATATATATATATAAATATACATATATATATATATATATATATATATATATGTATATTTATATATATATATATATGTATATTTATATATATATATATATATATATATATATATATATATATATATATATATATATATATATGTATATATATATATATATATATATATATATATATATATACATATATATATATATATATATATATATATATATATATATACATATATATATATATATACATATATATATATATATATATATATGTATATATATATTACGTGTGTGTGTGTGTGTTTCCAGCTTCACTCCAAATACTGCGACACACCTTTATAATGAGAATTAACCAAGTATGTCTCACGTCTACAACAAGTAACCTGGTTCCTGCCCCTTCTTTTACACACACACACACACACACACACACACACACACACACACACACACACACACACACACATACACACACACACACACACACGCACGCACACACACATATAGCTGAAATTTACAGAAAAAGGAAATACGAAGACAGGTGTATAAACAAGAAACATGTGTATTAGTTTGATGCTCAGGAGGGTGGGAAAGTCTTTTACGTTTCGAGCCTATGCTCTTCAACAGAAAGGAACACGAGTAAATAAACGGAGAGAGAGAACAGAAATAAACTCGTGGGTTTAGCGATCAATCATGACTTCGTGATCACACACACATACACACGCACACTCACACACACATATATATATACATATATATTTATATCAAAACTGTTTTACTCAGGCTCCTTGGTAGACAGTTTAATAGATACATACATAGATGCGTGCATACATACATACACATGTATGTATGTATGCTTCAATGGTGTGGCTATTCTTCAGACCCAATGGCTAAAGACTAGCCACATGTTTGAAACTCAGGCTACCAAACAATCTGAATCAAAGTGCTTCGATCTATACATGTAAGTCCCAATAAGTGTATTGAGTGCCAGTCTTTCATTTGTCTACTCACTCGTACATATATGTATTCATATATACAAGGTGACCCCGAAAAAATACAGAAACCACAAATCTTTGAATAAAACAGTTTGAAGAAAACGACGTAGAGGGATAGATGTGGTTCCAGCAAGACGGGGCCATCTCCCCCACGCATCACATGACTCCCTAGCCTGGCTGAGAGAGCGATTTCCGGAGAGACTGATCGGCAGGAAGTATGACGCATTCACCGGACTTGAACACCACAGATTTTCATTTGTGGGGGAATCTCAAGGATGATGTTTACCAGAAGAACCCTCAAACGATTGGTGTTTATATATATTTATATATACATACATCTATATTCATATGTATATGTATATGCACAAACACATATATACATGCAAACACACATACATTCATCGAAATCGCCTGCAATATGAGGTACGTTGCAGGCGATTTTTAATGAGATATTGTGGAGAAATGCAAAGACAGCAGAAAGGCTTTCTCTAGGTGATCTCATTCGTGAAGGTATATCATTCTAAGGCCGTACACATTAACATAGATATAACTTTGGGTCCCTTTTAGTCTCTATTCGTAATAATGAGGTGGCCAGCAAGACTTCTACCTATACAAGTACAATATAAAATATTTGAAGAAAAGAAGGGTAAAGATATCGCTTGCTAAAAATCAAAGCAAAAGCTTCAAAAAACAACCACCAATTCTACGATAAATACACACGCGAGCAATGTAATGAATATATCTTCAGGGTGGAATATGGAGGCAGCTAATACATATCCCATTTTCAATTGATTTCATGCTGTGCATGAGAAATATGCTCTGCAACCGTCAGTTGGAGACAGTATTTAATATCTATTTCTAAAATATTCATTACGTCAACTCGTGTGCGTTTCTATCTTCAAACGTCCTGCTCCGTCGTAAATAGCCTCCAAGCTTATTGGAAGTTATTAGCGACTGGACCAACATTAATACCAAAAGGTAATCTTTAAACCCAGCTGAAAGCAGATGTTTTATAAGAAGTCTTGAGAATTTTTTTTTTATTCTGCAGGTAAATTTTTATGTCAGTTGTAAGTTAGACACAGATCATTTTAATATGAATTCATCTCCATCTCATAATATGTTCAGAAGCTACAGGAAGTAAAATTTGTTGCAACAAATGCTTAGATCACACGTATTAGGTGAACAGTAATAAAAACAAAAGAAACGGCAGAAAATTTCGCGCTTAATTGCTTTTATATGTGGGTTTAGTTTGGAAAATGAAAGATTTTGTTAGCTCGGCGTATATGAATATATTTTCTATATCTATAAAACTTAAGGTATGAAATGCATATTAAACCTAACTCAGCAACCGGATATTCTCTTGTATAGAGAATAAATAGCCGCAAACAGTATAATATAGGATATTTGGAATATTGACAATAACCACATCAACAACATCGAGAATATTTATCTGAAGGGGAAACAATGTGGAAATAACCAAAATACGCCAATTACTTGAACACTTGAAAGTTATTCCTTATAAAGAGATTGGCAAGAATTGCAGAGAAGAGACAAAGTATACGGCCAAAAGACATAACACACATTAGTTTAAAATATTGGCAGAAGGCTTGAAATTTTCTAGGGAAAGGGGCTAATCGATTACATCGACTCTAGTGATCGATTGGTTTTGGTTTTGTTGATCCCGAAAGGATGAAAGGCAAAGCAGAATTTGAAATCTGAACGTTAAGTCAAAAGAAATGTTGCAGAGTATTTTCGCCGGTGCGGGGACGATTCTGCCAGTACACCGCCTTAAAAAAAAACAGAAAAAACATTATTTACATTTAACGGATATTTGTGTTAACAACAAACAAGATGAGGACAAATATCCGTCAATTATAAATAACGTACATAATTCCTCATCTCTTAAATATAGAACGGTAACATATAATATATTCGTTTCTAATCAAGGTACAAGGCCCGAAATTTTGGGGGTGGGGGCTAGTCGATTAGATCGACCCCATTACATAACTGGTACTTAATTTATCGACCCCGAAAGGATGAAAGGCGAAGTCAACCTCGGCGGAATTTGAACTCAGAACGTAAAGACAGACGAAACACCGCTAAGCATTTCGCCCGGCGTGTTAACGTTTCTGCCAGCTCGCCGCCTTAAAATAAAGGGGGGGGGGAAAAAAAAAAAAAAAAAGACATAACATATTGAGATGTAGGATATGTCATTCACTTCTAGAATCCAGTCATATCACTCGCTGAACTAAAGAAGGATGCATTTAGGAATAAATATATCTCGGCAGAGGCTGAATGAAAACGAGGCTGATATGTTGAATTAAACGTCATTATTGAAATTTCTCAGTAAATTGTTTTCCCCATGAGCTTGCTATCAGAAAAAGGTTACAAGCCATCGGGGAATGTTACGATTAGGAATTTAGTTAAGGGAAAATGCATCACACACATTCATTTCATCGAATGAAAACGGAGCAATTCTTAATAGGTAGTTTACTCCTAGTCGAAGAAACATTTGATATTGTGTTATTTATTATTCATTGTGTAAATTGGATAATGACAGCGACATAGGTGAGATAATTGGATGAACTACTAATATATTAATGCATATTTTAAAAGATATGCCTGCTTCACCATAGCGAGGTGAAGAGATTGATATTCAATATAACACACACACACACACACACACACACACACACACACACACACGTACAGAGATGACAAGCAGTAACTTGTCGGTAACAAAATTCCACTTATGTACACACTCGTTTATGTATAACTCTGTGTGTGTGTGTGTGTGTGTGTGTGTGTAATATACATCATTGACATGAGTGTCTTGTAGCCAACACATGTTATGACTCCCCGTTCTCTACTTGTGTCTATTATACTAAATACCAATCTCGTTCTTCACCCTCGCCATCCGATCTTCAGCAACCAAATGACTGTTCCCTTTGAAGTTCATATCAAACGATGCCATTGTCCACTAACATGTAATTATATACACAGACTGCGATGGGTAAATTGTCGCCATTTTATATTTTTTAATTCGCGCATGCGCACTATTTGTTTTTGATTTTGTCGACTACACAGTGTAGTAGGGTCAGTTGGGCTCCGTCTGTGAGAAAAGCAGCATCATGACGCAATTCACTCTCCCAGAAGTTTGAAAGTGACATGATGTTCTGCTCGGCATTCGCACCGGAAGCTCCAATACGAACATTTCAGAGTGTTTGGGTGTCAATCTGAAGACATATTGTCCCTAAAACATGTACCGAGAGTGATAAAAATCAAACATCTAATCAACATCATGGCGTTTGGAGTGATCACGAGTGATGGTAACGTTATGCCTCCATTCACCTTTCCATACAACCTCACACTCAACATGGAGACCTATATCAAGTGCCTGGAGGAGGTAGTGCTGCCCTGGGTCAAGAGGGTGGCTTCTGCAAGACCCTGTGTCTGGCAACAGGACTCTGCACCATGCCATACAAACAGAACCCAGTCATGGCTGTCAGATAATTTCTGCGACCATATCACCTCAAACATCTGGCCACCTAACTCCACAGACTGCAAGCCCCTAGATTATTATGTGTGGGGCACAGTTAAACGAGAGACCAACAGAAATCCTTGTAACACCAAAGATGAACTGAAGATAAGAATTATG
This sequence comes from Octopus bimaculoides, assembly GCF_046866305.1. Classification (NCBI taxonomy): domain Eukaryota; kingdom Metazoa; phylum Mollusca; class Cephalopoda; order Octopoda; family Octopodidae; genus Octopus; species Octopus bimaculoides. The sequence goes on along the minus strand of NC_142932.1, from coordinate 126,387,017 downwards.
GCAGCATTCACCAACTTAAACAAAAACACCGTCCAGAAGAGTAGCTGGAAATGCCGAAGTCGTTTGGGGGCCATGGTTGAAGCCAATGGCGATTTCATTGAATAAATTTATTCTTTAGTATTTCAAGATATTTTATGTAATTTTTGGTAAATATATCTGTTAAAACGAGACATCAGTGCTATTTTCAATTTTGCTTAATTTAGATGAGTTTATTCACCACACACGAGTAAGCACATAGATGCAAAACTAGGCGGAACAAAATAGTACTCGAATACTAAATGTAGAGTAATATGCTTTTTTTTTTTATAAAGGCATATTACTAGTGGTTGGGTTGTTGCACTTACGATCGCAAGATCGTCGGTTCGATTCCCTGACTGGGCGGTGCATTCTGTTCTTGAGCAAAACACTTCATTTTAAGTTGGTCCGGTCCCCCTTTCGATTAGTGGCGGATGTTGGCCTGCTCGCCTTGACAGCGGGGCAGGGTCACTTGAAGGCTAAAACAAGGCAAAATCGCATTGTGACCAACGATGTGTAACAACACCTGGTAACCTGGTGGGACACGTGATCACAAACCTTGTGAGCGGATTTGGTAGATGGAGAATGAAAGAAGCTCGTCGTATATATTTATGTGTGTGTGTGTGTGTGTGTGTGTGTGTGTATTTGTGTTACTCCCCCCACCATCGCCTGATAACCTATGTTGGTGTGTTAATATCCTCGTACCCTAGCGGTTCGGCAGATGTGACCCATAGAATAAGTACAAGGCTCACAAAGAATAAGTCGAGGGATCCAATTGTTCGACGAAAGGCGGTGCTCCAGCATGGCCGCCGTGAAATGACAGAAACAAGTAAAAGAATAAAATAAAAGGATACGTTTATTTTTGCTTGTATATATATAAGCCTTTGCGTGCGTGCGTGTGTGTGAGTGCATGTATATGTGTGCGTGTGAGTACGTGCATGTGCGTGAGTGCGTGCGTGTGTGTACGTGTGTGTGTATGTGTGAGTGTGCGTGCTTGCATGTGTGTGTGTGCGTGTGTGTGTGCGTGCGTGCGTTTTTTGTGTGCGTATGTGCGCTTGTGTGCGTGTGTGCGCGCGTATCTATGTGCTTGTGTGTGTGTGTGTGCGTGTATGGGGTGTGCACGGATGTATGTGAACGTAATAATATAAAAAAGACATTTTACTTTGTCTATTTTGCGTGTAATAACCTCATGTCTATCCAATTCCATCCCATTTCTCTTTCAGATATGACAGTCTCTGCGCTAAAATCCGTAAATATTTCATGGACCAGCTTAGAATAGTTTTACCTCATTTTTTGTACCAAGTAAAGTGTTTTGTGAGCATTGGAACTTTAATCTATTTATCACTCCGTTTTTCTCTCGCTTCCTCCATCTCTCTTTCTCTGTCTGTCTGTCTGTTTCTGTTTCTCTCTCTCTCCACACACACACACACACACATACATACATATATGTATGTATATATATTTATACATAATTACATACATACATACATGCATACAGATATATATATATATATATATATATATATATAGATAGATAGATAGATAGATAGATAGATAGATAGATAGATAGATAGACATATAAGATAGATAGATAGGTAGGTAGATATATATATATAGAGATAGATAGATACATACATACATACATACATACATAGTTGTATTTATATAGATAGTTACTGCTTATTGTCATGCACACGTGCACGGCACTCACACACGCGCGCGCAGATATAAACACGTACACGCACATACACACACTTACATTCACATATAAATACATGTTCGCATTCGCATCTATTTGATGGAACAGAATATAGAATACTCGTCTCTTCTGCTCTCTCTCTCTCTCTCTCTCTCTCTCTCTCTCTCTCTCACTCTCTCTCTCTCTCTCTCTCACTCTCTCTCTCTCTCTCTCTCTCTCTCTCTCTCTCTCTCTCTCTCTCTTGCCTCCCAACCACATGGTTCCGGGTTCCGTCCCACTGCGTGGCACCTTGGGCAAGTGCCTTCTATTGTAGCCTAGGGCCGACCAAAGCCTTGCGAGTGGATTTGGTAGACGGAAACTGAAAGAAGCCTGTCGTATATATATATGTATGTATATATTTTTGTGTCTCTCTTTGTCCCCCACCATCACTTGACAACCGATGTTGGCATGTTTAAATCCCCATAACTTAGTGGTTCGGCAAAAGGGACCGATAGTATAAGTACTAGGCTTACAAAGAATAAGTCCTGCGGTCGATTAGTTCGACTAAAGGCCGTGATCCAGCATGGCCGCAGTCAAACGACTGAAACAAGTAAAAGAATAAAAGAATATATATATATATATATATATATATATATATATATATATATATATACATACATATATATATATATATATATATATATATATATATATATATATATATATATATATATATATATATATATATATATATATATATATATATATATATATATATATATATATATATATATATATATAATGTATAATGTAACCACATGTGAATCGTTGGCGACTTTTTTCCCCCGTCTTCCTTTTCTATTGGATTTCCTCTGTTTCTGAAGAAAAGATTTGCTCGAAACGTTAAACAATCTTTCTGTCCTTTCCAGAGCGTCTGCTAATACTTTACATGTACCACGTCCTCAGGTTTTTTTCTGTGTTTTTTGTGTTTGTTCTTCGATTATATATATGTATATATATATATATATATATATATATATATATATATATATATATATATACATATATATATGTATATATATATATATATATATATATATATGTATGTATGTATGTATGTATGTATGTATGTATACGTATATATATGTATGTATATATATGCACGTACATATATATATATTTGTTTGTATATGTGTATGTGTGTGTGTGTGCGTCTGTATGTGTGTATGTGAATGCAGTCATCTACAAATATCGATAAAGTGATGCACTTTAAATAGATGATAGGTGGATGTATTTATACACATGCCGAACTCTCAAAGTCATTTTAGAATTATTTATGATAAACGAAAGAGTACTTTATATTTAACACGCTACTCGTATTGTTGTTGCCGTTATTATTGTGTTGGTAGAATTCACAGTGGGGGTAGGGGTGAGACGTATGATAATGATTGTATAGTTGTAGTCGTGATAGCTGTAATATTTTAAGTCCACTTTATTGTGGTATGAGTTTGATGATGGAGATGGAGTTTGTGATATTCAAGGTGACTGCATTGGTGATGGTTTGTCGATAGCAAACGGACAGAAATACTAGCAGTTTATAGTACAGTTCGGTAATACTGGCATGATAATGGTGGCGTCGGGGAAGGTGCTACGGTGTCAATCAGTTGGCTGGTGTGTTGGTATTGAAGGAGAAGAGCCAGTAATCAAATTGATGCAGCGGTATTGAGACTGATGTGGTGGCATGACTTACAAATAGTCAATGTAATGTAATGGTGTTAATAGTCAATGTAATGTAGTGGCGTGAAGATGATGTGGCAGAACTAATAGTAGCGTGTAGTAAGTGAAGTTCATGGTGTGTATACAGACTAGTCCTCCGTCGGTTTCGACGACGAGTGTTCCAACTGATTCGATCAACGGAACAGTCTGCTCGTGAAACTAACGTGCAAGTAGCGGAGCACACGATAGACACTTGTACCCTTAACATAGCTGTCAGGGAGATTCAGTGTGACAAAGAATGTGGCAAGGAGGTCCCCCTTTGTATTACAGGTACAACTCATTTTTCCAGCTGAGTGGACTGGAGTAACATGAAATGAAGTGCCCTGCTGAAGGACACAACGTACCTAACGGAATGGAACTTACGACCTTACGACCGTGAGCCGCATACCGTAACCCCCTAAGCCACGCGCCTTCACAGTGTATAAAATGTATTGTATGGGTTGGTGCTGAAGATAGTGAGGACTTATTTATTGTAGTACAGTATATTACATAATAGTATGGTGTTGCTGAAACTGGCGTGGTGGAATTAAATGATTGTAATGGTACTGGTATTAGTGTGTTGGCATTGGAAGTGGTGGTGATATTGGAGGTAGTGAGGTGGCCTGCAAGGTGATGATGGCTATTGAAATGTGGTATTTATAGCGATGATGGTTGTGGTGCATGTGCTGGGAGAAGTTCTGATGGTTGAGGTACTAGCTGTGTTGGACTGTTCGTTGGATATGTACCTTTGGCGGAAATTTGGTCAATCTCTGCAAAAGCAACATCAAAAGCACAGAAAAAATACACAAACTAAGAACAAGAACAGAAATAAAAATTTGGAAACCAACAATGTCAAAATATATAACACCTCAGCCCGTCTCCCAAGGAAAAATAATCAAACAACCCCGCTCACCTTACAGATATTATCAGGCATTATGAAATAAAATATGAAGGAAATAAAGTAAAACTAAGTGAGGAACAGTGAGGAATATTGAAGCAGTAAGTATTTGTAATTATCGATCGTATTAGCGATGACTGTGGGTTCATAGCAGAAGAAAATTTAAGAAAAAAAAAATCTGTAATGTTAAAAGCTGAAAATTGTGCTGGAGTGGTTAAGGACTGGAGGAGAGGAAATAAAACGATTGCCAATATTGAAGACTAAGATGGAATACTTAGCAAGGGAAACCTTATGCCCTGGCACGTTTTACCGTTATTTCGAATATTCCTTGATTTTCTTACATTGCAATATTTTCTCCCTCCTCCGCCTCCGCCTCCTCCTTATACCATAAAAGCGATCAATCTATCCATATATCTATCGATTTAACTACTTTCCTATCTATCAAATCTCTCTCTCTCTCTCTCTCTCTCTCTCTCTCTCTATATATATATATATATATATATATATATATATATATACAGCTATTGATCTATCTACCTATCTATCTGTGTGTCTAAGTATATGTATATATAAGCACACATACACATACACACATACACATACAAATACACACACACACGCACATATAATATATATATATATATATATATATATATATATATATATATATATATATGCAATAGAAGCACTGATACACGTACTCACACACATGCAACTCATGAAGTTGCGAATATGTCGGAACTGATACTTGATAGAAATATCTTTAGGTAAGGTTTCTCTGATTTACTTCCTCACCACTACCACCACCACCATCATCATCACTACCACCACCACCACCATCATCATCACTACCCCCCACCACCACCATCATCACTACCACGACGACGACGACGACCACCACCACCACCACCACCACCATCATCATCATCATAATCATCATCATCATCATCATCATCATCATCACTACCATACCGAATCATTCAGGTCTCCACGATCAATATAATAGTTGAAAAGGATATAGTGACTCCGTAGTGCTACGCTCACTAAATAATTAAATAACTTTTACACATTCAGGGAAGCATTCGCAAACAGTGCCAATCTAAAAGCCTCTAGTTACTATATTTACTTATTTGAAATAGCTGTCTAAATTCCCTCACACTATACAAGCATAGATATGTGGTTAAGAAGTTCGGTTACCCACAGCAAAGCTCCGAGTTCTGTCCCACAGCGTGGAGCTGTGGGTAGATGTTGTTTACAATTGTAATGGATCAACAAATAATTTATGAATAGAATTTAGAAGGCGAAACTGTACTTATGCATAAGTACATATACACATATAGTGGAGGCACAATGACCCAGTGGTTAGGACAGCGGATTCGTGGTTTCGATTCCCAGACCGGGCGTTGTGAGTGTTTATTGAGCGAAAACACCTAAAGTTCCACTAGGCTCCGGCAGGGGATGGTGGCGAACCCTGCTGTACTCTTTCACCGCAACTTTCTCTTACAGTTTCTTCCTGTTTCTGTTGTACCTGTAATTCAAAGGGTCAACCTTGTCACACTCTGTGTCACGCTGAATCTCCCCGAGAACTACGCTAAGGGTACACGTGTCTGTGGAGTGCTCAGCCACTTTCACGTTAATTTCACGAGCAAGCTGTTCCTTTGATCGGATCAACTGGAACCCTCGTCGTCGTAACCGACGGAATGCCAAGATACATATATACATTCTTACATACAAAGAAAAGGCATAGTTATCCCAAAATGTACATAAATACATATCTAAAATATATACATAGGCATAAACATAGAAAAGCATACAATTAAACCATATGTACAGTGTGTGTATATAGTATAGACATACACCCTCACACACGTACCAATATGTTTTTTACAATAATGAAAGTTTGGGGAGCACCTTCCAGGTGATACAAAGCGCATATACAGGTAAAGAGAACGTGAGAGGGAGAGGGAGTTTGAGAGAAATAGCACACAGGTGTTGCTTATGTATAAATGTCATAGGTGCGAGAAATATAAACCAGCGAGACAGCAGAATTTGTGAATGCGATAGAAAATTGCGCACGGGCGTTAGTCTCTTATATATGCATGTTTATCTGTATCTCTGCGTTTTATATGCGCGTGCGCTCGCGCGTGTGCATATAGATAGTTATAGTAAAACACAGTGGATTAAACAGATCTTGACAATATAGATTTACGTAATGTTATCTAATAAATTATGTAAAGGACTTATATTTGGAATAAACCATGCTATTGAAACGCAGGTATTGATGTCTTCAGCAATCCATTCGTATTTGCTTATTATATATATACACACACGCACATACATACATGCTCCATGTGTTGGTGTGTGTGTGTGTTTGGGTGTGTGTGTGTGCTTGTGTGCGTGTGTGCGTGTGTGTTTGTTGCGTGCATATGTTTATATCCGTTTTCTCTGTTTACTGTGTATATCGATATTGAATCTATTCCTGTCGACAGCCATACCACTCTCACTTCGTAATGACGTAAGATGCCGATTACATTTACTAAAATGTTTCACAATGAACTCTTCACTCCTCATTAAAAGGATTTTAAGGCCTATGAAGTTGCGTCGAACAAATTTTGCATTACAGAGCAACAGGAATGTTATGGGCTTACATTATAAAGACATTATTATCCGTTTCTGCCCAGATGCTTCGAGTTATAAATTTGTTGAAAGCTGGAAGCCATCATTTGCAATAAAAGTGGTTTTACGTAAACCTATTTCTCGAATCTTGAAGCTGATGTTTCAGCTAAACAGAACAATTTAACCAGCGTTAAATATTGCCACGTAGATAAATAAAAAGAGTACAATAATTCTCCTGGAGAATATATATATATATATATATATATATATATATATATATATATATATATAAATATGTGTGTGTGTGTGTGTGTGTGTGTGTGTGTGTGTGTGTGTGTGTGTTTGTGTGTGTGTGTGTGTGTGCGTGTGTACATATATGTGTGTGTGTATATATATATATATGTATATATATATATATATATATATATATATATATATATATATATAATGAGGGCAATACCCTGAATATGATCAAGTAAAAGTGCTTTTCAAGACAGTTTCTTTTTTATTTTATTTATTATATCTGCGTTAGCAACGTTTTTAAGGATATTTGACTTAGATCGTCACTTTCTATGGAAATGAACAAGTTTATGCAAAATCGCAATACAAATTCCTCATTTATTCTTCCAAACAAATGTTTTATGTAAAGTCATATAATTTAGGGTTGTATGTAATCCTAGCTAAACTTTTGAAAAGAAAATTTTGAATTTTTAAAACATTTATGTGAAAATTTGTTCACTAAAAGCTATTTTGTTCAAATGTCTCTTAAGAATTTTTGCTTCTAAATTTTCAGTGAGTGGGAGTTGGTGAAAATTGTTCGAATAATAAGAAATGGTAGCGAAGAAAAAATAGAATAGGTGAATATGATATAACCTTGCTGTAGAAATTTATTGCTCTATGTAATGTAACGTCACTATGAAGCCATCACAACAAAAAGTGTACCTTTCAAAGAAAAAATAAACACAACCCGGAAAATAAGCGTATAATATATTATATGAATACGAAAGATGAAGGATATGTTTGAAAGATGTTAAACTGAAGATGCATTATATAAGAAATGTTAGCGATTGTACTATTGGTTTATACGAGGTATCACAATTAGTAAGAAAATATGGAAATCTACATTATAAAAGAAATTCTTACCACGATTCCTGAAAATGATTCAGATATTTGAAAATTGGTTCCTTTTAATAATAATACTGTATGTGGTTAGATTAGTGAAGTGGGAGAGGATATTTTCGAAAATTTAATATTTAACTACAAATTAACCTCTTAAGCGATATGGAATCCTGTGAAACTCACAGTACACCTTTTATGACAATTTGACAGGTTAGTCTAGTGATAAGAATATTTAATCTATTCGTGGTTCATTGTTTAATGTATCGGTAACTCCATGTTCTTGAAGGTCACCGTTAATCTAGCTTCAGTTTTTTTTTTACTGTTAAGAAAACTAAAGATCAGGTCTTAACATTAGGTTATTCCGGTAACCATATTGAGAGAAAAGTGAAAGTGTTGACAGCAAACATTCTCTTCATAGTTCGTTGGTTGAAAAAGAGTTTTGCTTGAAATGTTTTCTTTTTCTTTATTACGACTCTTTTACTGAATTCTGACTTAAAAAACCATGTTCTCCAACAAGCAAAACGTATGGAATTCATTTGCGAAGAGGTGACTTAGGAAATATTTCTGACAAGATGAACCGCCTGAATTTAATTTTAATCAAATAAACACAAAAAGGGTAGTCAGCACCATTTTAATTAAGGGAGTTTTGCCAATTCCCGTTTATGAACAAAAAAAACAAAAAAAACATTTCCTGATTATTGAGAGTTTGTAATCTGTAAACCCGCTTCTCACAGCCACAACAATTAAAGAATGACTTTGAAATTAGATCTAATGACTTCAATTAAATTATAATGTTCTCTATTGGATTTTAAAAACAAAATTCTTTACGGGCAAAACAGAATAAAACATTGAATTACAGGGGATAATACGAAATAAGGAGGAAATGAAGTTGATTTTCTTTTAAATTCAAGGTTTGTGTGAAATATGAGCAAAATGCATAAAACCTCTATTTTCGAAAAGAGTCAAGTTATTGTTTGTTGCTAAGGCATCATATCATCTATCGGAGACAGATTTTAGCGATGTTATCGAAATTCTAACCGAGTGTCCAAAAATAGAACCCAAAATTATGCCCACATATTGTAAACTTGTTCGGACACCAACAACGAAGACCGCGTCATACACAAAGATCTGTCATCTGAATTGTTCGAATTTTAATGATATTAATAAACAATATCCGCTATCTTAATTATTCATATTTTAATCATAATAAAGGAGATACGCATTCTTAATTATTATATGTTAATCATAAAACTAATCAATGTCTGCTATCTTAATTATTCTTATATAATCATAATAATAAATTATGTATATTTATCAGTAAAATATCAAACCTGTTTATATTATAAATTTCATTACAATCATTTCTTTTCAGCATATAAGGGTAAAAGCTGATATGTTAATAAGTATGCAGGAACTTTAGATGGACGACTGGCTGAACAAGGAAACACGGCTCTAAATATACAAGCGCGTACTCTCACTCTCACACACACACATACACACAGACGCACATACATACCTTTATTTCAAACTCACAAAGTAAAATTTAAGCTGCATATCTTTCAAGATGGGATACAATACTTAAAACAGCATACACGCACGCACACACATGTATGCATGCATACCCCACCCTTGCTTTCCCCACACCCCAACACCACCCCACTACACCACCACACCACACCACCACGCCACCACACCACACACCACCAAACCACACCACATCACATCACACCACCCCGCACACACTAGCACTGACCACTTCCCAGCATCCACACCATCGTCCACACACCTACACATGCACACACGAACACGTTAAGGTCACCAGCCCCCTTTCACACACACATACATGCTCTCACATACACACTCACGTGCACCTTCGTTTTTGGATCGCCACTACTTTATTATCTCCCCTTCTTCCTCGCTCTTCTGTGTGACTCCTCTGTCCAGTATTCGCCATGGTAGATCGCTAGCCACCAAACCTTTTATATTTTCACTCCCTGTTTATTTCTGTTCCTTTCTGTCGAAGAGCGTAGTCTGGAAACGTAAAAGACTTTCTCACTTCCCGAACGTTAAACTAATACATCTGTTTGTTGTTTACACACCCGTCTTCGTCTTTTGTTTTTTTTTGTAAATTCTCCCTATATATATACATATATATATATATATATATATATATATATATATATATATATATATATATATATATATATATATATATATATACATACATATATATATATATATGTGTGTGTGTGTGTGTGTGTGTGTGTATGTATGTGTGTGTGTGTGTGTGTGTATCAGATATCAGCGGCGAAGGCAGGATTGTTAGTGAGCATCTCTCATCCTATCTCCACATTACAGAGACTACTTCTCTTGCTAATATCGTATAAATATCTCGGCCTGCCGGCCCGACTGGAGCCTGTATCTGGGGATGAATAGTCTGTAAGATGATGGAAGGGTGTTTTGGTCAGCGTTTAACCAGTGGTTGCCTACTGCTGACGAAGCGCAGAAACCACACGGAAATCATTTGATACAGTATTCCTCTACCGGTTCTTGTCATTTCTCGTCTGCTACTGATACTTCTGTGCTGATATCCATCAGACGTATGGTCGACAGTCTTCCTCAGGACGTATCCTGAAGTATTATGTCGCTTTCAGAAGAAGTTCAATTTAAGTACGTTACAATTAAGTTGGTCCGAACAGGGAAACACGGCTCTGAATACACACACACACACACACACACACACACGCACACACACACACACACACACACGCACACACACACACACACACACACACACACACACACTCACAGACACACACACACACACACACACACACACACACGTAAACATACATACAATTTTATACGTACCTATTTGTTATTTAAGCGGAATGTGTGACACTGATATATCAGAGCGTAAAACAAACCGACAAAGTATAACATTGAAGGAAATCAATAACTGAAGAAGAAACATCGTTTTATATTTGTCTGAAGAGAGATTTTCATCTTGATCTGAGTGAAGGATAAAGTAGAATATTTAAATAAGCTGTTGCAATGCCTTAACGATTAAAGAAGAATGTATAAAGAGAACGATAATTTCAAATTATCTGATGAGTGACGTACTTGATTCTAGACAAGAAACTAAAGTGTTTGTTGTAATCCCACTTATCTGTTAATAAAGCAAGGTAGAAAATAAAATCATCCTTAAAGTGATAGTGTGTTGTCAACTTAATGTAACAGTCCCATGAAAGTGAAGAATGCTACTGTTATCTAGCCCAAGAGAATACCGTTTCCTGTTGGACTTAACACATTTCCTGTGTCCTTGTGTTTTCAAAGTGGAGACAAGCACCTCCACCCAGCAAAGCCAGCATCCAGAGACTAGTTTCAGAGTCATTGCTCATCATCAGTCTAAAATTGCATGGCTTGCTAGCTGTCGATGCCTATCAGCCTTTGAAAACATATATTTCAAGCGAAATACATTCACTGATTTTTGAAATTAGAAATAATACATTTCTAAATCTCTCTGATTTATGCAGTAGCAGCATGATAAAATGATTCTTGATTTCATGCTTCATTTTAAAGAAGGGATATTAAGAAAGTTTATAATTTCAGTGGACGCTTTGTCGGATTGCAGAAGAGCGTACAAGCTTCAAGATTTAAGAGAAAGGCACGTCGTAATTTGAGCAGCGAACAAACTGCTCAACTAAATTCCAAACGTCACACTTATCGCAATAAATGCTTACTGTAAAGAAGAAATAAAATGTGATGTTAATTGAAACACTCATTTATTTAAATCAGGTTTCAACATTAATTTATTTGATGAAATTAGAACTCTTGAAATACTGAGGTAGGAAACAATATTTCAATACAACGAGTTATAAATCGTTAAAGCGGAGACATGAAACCTCATCCATGCGATAGCATTAAACTGAGCGACAGATGAGGTCTGTTACAACTTCCGGCAGTTAGATTTCTTATCTTTTAGGAAATCCGTTGTCTATTTACAGCTTCTCTCCAAGCGTGAATAATCTTCTCACACTTCACTTTACATCCGATCATTAGAAGGATTCTAGCTATTGGAGGGTTTCGAAACTTTCAACTCATAATTAAATATTCGACATTGAAGACGTCAAATGAAATATCATTGCTTTATTAACTCTTCACTCTTCACAGGAAACATCACTTTTTTCTATTACATATGTTTAGTCTTCGACAGACAACCAAATACACGCCCCACCTCATCGCGCCACGCATATATTTATATTCCTCAAAAAAGTCACAACTATCATCATCATCATCATGATCATCATCATCATCATCATCATCATCATCATCATCATCATTATTGTCATTATCCTCATTCACGTGTGTCATTTCATCTCTCTCAGGTTTGCTTGTCAATTCTGTTTATCCGAACTAAAAGGTAAACTGATACAGGCTGCTTATATGCAATTCAAACGTCTGCTTCGGCGAGACAGACATATAAATAAGACTGTCATCGATGACGACGACGATAATAATGATAATAATGATGATAATAATAGTAATACTAATAATAATAATAATAATAATAATAATAATAATAATAATAATAATAATGATGATGATAATAATAATGATAATAATAATAATAATAATAATAATAATAATAATAATAATAATAATAATAATAATAATAATAATAATAAATAGTGAATAATGAATAGTGAAAGGAGCGAAGAAGAACTTTAGCAATTGCACTGCAAACCAATACAGACGATGGAATAAATAAATATTCAACATTTGCTTCTTGGTGCAACAGATTTTTAATCAAAGAGTGTATTGATTTTTCTCTCCTCGGTGAGATGCTATATTTTCTGCAAGAAACAACAACAACAACTACAAGACCAGTTAAAATAAAATTCATAGCTATGCTATAAAGAACAACAATAACATCAAGAAGTAATCTCATATATTGGATATTAAGTCTGAGGTTTTAGAAAAAAGAAAAATGGCGGTTGTGACGTTCAATGCCTTTTTGTGAAGGTCTTGGTAATGTAGATGGCATCAAATGGTACCAAGAAGAGGTAGAGATAACTTGGTGTATAATCTGTCCACGTTGAATTTGGTCTTTAAACCACTGAGACAATCGATTTACTGGAGTTCAGCACCTGATTAGTTCTGTTTTTTTTTTTTTAATCTATTCTGGTAGAATGAAAAGCGAAATTGATTTGGATGGAGTAGAAATTCTGAAGGAAAAGAAACTTTAATATATGCCACAACGCCTTTTGTCCGTTGCTCAGCCGATTCCGCAATTCAATCCACCGGCCTTGCTCAGATCAATAAAAACCATTGAGTTTTTACTAGTCGCAATGATATAGATTTCTAAAGGAGACAGAAATGATTGCATAAACCCATTCATGAATGGAATATTTACTTTTTACGAAAAGGTGGACGGCGATGCGATCTCGAGGAATTTGTGTTTGAAAGCTTAGAGATGTTGTCAAGATAGGTGATGATTGAAATTAGCCCTTCACTGCACGGACGCATCCTGACTCATTTATCATAAAATTAACGATTTCTTTGAAGACTGTAACAGACCAATGTTTATAAGAATCATTTATAGATGATTGACTGTCTCTGGTGAATTGTCTTCATTTATATTGTAGACAATTAATCGTGGCTAATGATACTGAAGATATGTGGGCTGTGAGAAGCATTAGAGAATCGAACAAGACACCTTGCTGGGTTCAGGTACGACATTTTACGTTCAAGTCCTGTTGAGTACAGGTTTGTCTTTTATAGTTCCGGGGTCGATAAAAAATAATCACCAGCCGAGTAATGTGATATCGATATTACCGACTGCATCCTCGCAATCAAAAGGTTCTTTTCCACCCCCGCTAACGCCGGTTTATTACTTTTCATCAAGCTAACCACCACATGTAACTGATTCTACTTATATTCCCTACGATCGTGGATAAATAAGCAGTAACTGAAATGTATCATGTTTCAGTCGGATTCGATCTTTTAAGACATTTTATCCTGATTTCATTTTGTTTTCAGACAACTTAACAATCTTCTCACACGACAATAGTTATTCGTTATCGAGACACAAGACACCCCCTACCAGATTTTGCCCAGTTTAATGTTCATGACACTTTTCAAAATAACATTAGGGATGAAAGAGAAACAGTTAAAACATGAGATCTAAATTTATCTCATGATATTCTGCTGGTTATTAAAAGCTTCACTAAGACGCGCAATGCAAACTAAACATCGCTTTCCAACCATACACATACATTCTCTTTCTCTTCTCTTTGTGTGTGTGTGTGTGTGTGTCTCTCTCTCTCTCTCTCTCTCTCTCTCTCTCTCCCCCCTCTCGGTCTCTCTCTCTCTCTCTCACACACACACATACATATATTATTTTTAATCAGCCGAAATAAACAGAAGCGGCTTAAGGGTCGAAAGTTGTTTTCATAACATCCTGCCGATTAATTATAAAGCACATACATATGTGTAAGTTTTATAAATAGACATAAAGATACGAATAAACCAATAAAACCGCTTAGAATATATATATATATATATATTTATAAATATAATTAAGGGATCAGCAAAATATTTGCTTCACCATATACCGAAGTTCAGTTGGTAAAAATTATTAATTATTAATTGATTTATTAATTAATAAATTGATAATCCTTTACCCTTTTAATTTGTTTTAATTTATATATATATATATATATATATATATATATATATATATATATATATATATATATATATATATATATATATATATATATATATATTCTTTTATTCTTTTACTTGTTTCAGTCATTTGACTGTGGCCATGCTGGAGCACCGCCTTTAGTCGAACAAACCGACTCCAGGACTTATTCTTTGGTAAGCCTAATTCTTATTCTATCGGTCTCGTTTGTCGAACCGCTAGGTTACGGTCCCCAAGGCTATGGCAGAAGACACTTGTGCAAGGTGCCACGCAGTGAATCTGAACATGGAACCATGTGGTTGGAAAGGAAGTTTCCTACCACACAGCCATTCATACCCCTACACGCACACACACACATATATATATAAACGTATATATAAACCAGAGTAAGCACATAAGTGCGAAACAAGGTGGAAGAATAGTACTCGAATACCGGAGGTAGACCAATATGGTTTATATATATATATATATATATATATATATGTGTGTGTGTGTGTGTGTGTGTGTGTGTATGTATGCATGTATGTATGTATGTATATATATATATATATATATATATATATATATATATATATATATATGTATGTATGTATATATATGTATATATATATGTATATATGTGTACATATCTAAAGATATAAATGACAAATAATTTGATGAAATTTTATTGAACAATTAGAAAATTCTAATATCACGACAAATTGTTTCGTAACTTCAAAGCATGTAAATAATTTATATCATTATATTTAGTAATAAATAAATTTCACACACGCCTGTATTAATGCAAAATGCAAAACATCCTTCAAAATAATGGAGAATTATCGTTTTCTTTTGTATCGAACCAAATATTCTATGTTTTGTAGAATGATACATTAAGGACTATTTTTATGTGTACTGGCGGATTACATGAATCGATATATAGTGATTCAAAGTCATATATATATACATTCTTTTATTCTTTTACTTGTTTCAGTCATTTAACTGCGGCCATGCTGGAGCACCGCCTTTATTCGAACAAATCGACCCCAGGACTTATTCTTTGTAAGTCAAGTATTTATTGTATCGCTTCTTATTGCCGAACCGCTAAGTTACGGAGACATAAACACACCAGCATCGGTTGTCAAGCGATGGTGGGTGGACAAACACATGCACAAAGCATATACATACATCCATCCATCCATTCATACACACACACACACACACACACACACACACACACATACACACACACATATATATATATATATATATACGACGGGCTACCAAATCTACTCACAAGGTTTTGGTCGACCCGAGGCTATAGTAGAAGACATTTGCCCAAGGTGTTACGCAGTGGGACTGAACCCGAACCAATTTGGTTGGTAAGCAGGCTTCTTACCACACAGCCACACCTGCATTCATGTATATATATATATATATATATATATGTGTGTGTGTGTGTGTGTGTGTGTGTGTGTGTGTGTGTATGTGTGTGTATTTATGTATGTGTATACATATATACGCATGCTTAACCGCTTTATATGTATATAGATACATATGTATACAAGTGTGTATGCATACATCGATGTCTATATTCATGTACACACATACACAGAGAAATATGAAGAGGCCTCGTATATTTAAAGATCCTAACATTTGCATAGCAAATATTGAAAAGTTGAAAATTAACTTATGTCGATGTCGAAAATCGTGTCGTTTGGTAGAACAAATGTGAAGTGTTCTTTATAAAATTAATTTTGACAGGCTATTTGGGGTGGAACCTATAATTCATGTTGATTACTTCGAATAGTATAATAGAGCTGTCATAAGAGACTTGTCATGAACACAGCAATATAATAACTGCTCCAAAGCTTCGGTTGCAGAACTAAAGCGATTGAGAATAATATATATGGAGGCACGTGAACGCACACGCGCGCAGAGAGACACACACGCAGAGGCGCACACATATATTTATATGTATATATAGCAGCGTTGGATTAACCATTTAGCAAAATAAACACGTGCTTGGGTTATCAAGGGAAGGGAGACACCACAGAAATGGTAAATGGTTTACGGCACACACAAAAATCTCTTTAAACTTGCTAAAATAATATTGGAAGTGGTTTATATGATTTGAAACATAATTTCGAAGTGTTCATAGCGTCATAATGAGGATTTGATCAAATATAAATAAAGTGGAAGTATTGTCACATTTTCAAAAATAAAACTGTATTTTGTTTTTTTTTTTATTTGTTTATATTTTGAATTATATATATAAGGGGCACTTTTTATATATATAAGGGGCACTAAGATATCGTAAGTGCTCAGGGCCTCGGTGGGTCTTAGCCAGATGCTTATTTATAAATACACATATACATATTTCGTTTTTCCTTTATTTGTTTCAGTTACTAGACTGCGGCCATGCTGGGGCATCGCCTTGAAGAATTTTTATTCTAATTAATCGTTCCAGTACTTATGCCATCGGTTGTCAAGCGATGGGAGGGGAACAAATGCGGGCACAAAGACACACACGCACGCATGCACACACACACACGCACGCACGAACGCGAACACAGACCCATACACACACACACACATATATATATATATATATATATATATATATATATATATATATATATATATATACATACATACAGACGCAGGAGTGGTTTTGTGGTAAGAAACTTACTTCCCAACCACATGGTTCTTGGTTCAGTCCCACTGCATGGCAAGTGTATTCTACTTTAACCTTGGGCTGACCAAAGCCTTGTGAGTGGCGTTGGTAGATGAAAGAAGCTGGTCGTATATATGTGTGTGTATGTATGTGTTTGTATTTGTGCGTCTGTGTTTGTCCCCCCCCCATCTCTTGACAACCGAAATTGTTGTGCTTACGTTCAATGTAAATAGCGGTTCGACAAAAGAGAACGATAGTATAATGACTAGGCATACAAAGAATAAGTCCTGGAGTCGATTTGTTCGACTAAAGGCGGTGCTCTAGCATGACCGCAGTCAAATGACTGAAACAAGAGCAATAGAATACGTATGTGGTGGTGTTGGCGGCGGTGGCGGGGAGAGCCTCAACGCACGCTGCTGTATA
Source organism: Octopus bimaculoides (assembly GCF_046866305.1). NCBI lineage: Eukaryota > Metazoa > Mollusca > Cephalopoda > Octopoda > Octopodidae > Octopus > Octopus bimaculoides. Next base: position 126,369,148 of record NC_142932.1, on the reverse strand, counting down.
CAGTTTTATGTAGAATATTCTGAATTTGGCACAATCTTTATCTTGTCTTATTTTCCCTCTACATATCAACTTGTGTATTACTTTTCAGCCTTCTAATTATGTATGTGTGTATATATATATATATATATATATATATATATATATATATATATACATGCATACATATACACATGCACATATAGTGTATATAGATCTAACAGTGGATTTTCATCGATGAGTTCATGAACCTTGTTTTTTTTTCCCTAAAACTATATATTTATATTTTATACTGTGAAACTTGATTTAATTTTTAATAAATTGAATTTAATTGAGTTTTTACCTGTAAATTTGGATTTTTATCCCTAATAATATTATTATATACATATGTATATATATATATATATACATATATATATATATATATATATATATATATATATATATATATATATATATATATATATATATATATATATATATATATATATTTCTTTATTGCCCACAAGGGGCTAATCATAGAAGGGACAAAGGAGGCCCTTAATACAATATGTACTAAGTCGATTACATCGACCCCAGTATCTTCTTCGCTGACATATCGAGATGGCTCGTACTAAGCAAACTGCTCGCAAATCCACCGGTGGTAAAGCTCCACGTAAGCAACTGGCCACCAAGGCAGCCAGGAAAAGTGCCCCAGCTACTGGCGGTGTGAAGAAACCTCATCGTTACAGGCCTGGGACCGTTGCTCTTCGTGAAATCAGACGTTACCAAAAATCCACGGAACTTCTCATCAGGAAGCTCCCTTTCCAGAGACTTGTCCGTGAAATCGCTCAGGACTTCAAGACCGATCTTCGTTTCCAGAGTTCTGCTGTGATGGCTCTTCAAGAGGCTAGCGAAGCTTACTTGGTTGGTCTTTTCGAAGATACCAACTTGTGTGCTATCCACGCGAAGAGAGTGACCATCATGCCCAAGGACATCCAATTATGTGTATTTCTTCTATCTTAATATATATATATATTAAGATAGAAGAAAGAAAACTGAAAACGAACAGAAAACCTTTCTCATTGTGTTTAACGTTTTTGTACCCATATATGCATGTATGTATACATATAGATGTAGGTATGTACATATATGTATGGCTATATGCATATGTTTATATATTATTTATATTATTATATGATCGAACGACACGCATCCTTTTCCAAGTAAGTTTCATCTATCTATATATATATATATATATATATATATATATATATATATATATATATATATATATATGTATAGTAAATTTCTAAGATTCAAATTGCAGGTTAAAACAGTTGGATAACCTCTTGCATAGCCAAAGTTTGTATCGATAACATAAGAAGACACGATATCCAATCAATAAATTTTATAAACCAATGTATCCAATACGGTTGGTGAGATATCGAAATAAGACAGAAACACCAATAAGATGACTGTTACTGTACTACTGCCTCATACAGCAACAAAGGTCGCTTATTATGTGATAATTAAGTCTGAGTAATGGGATTAAAATCGGTAGTTACGTACAACATTTGTGTCACAAGGAGAACTGACCACATATTACGTAACTTTAAAGGTTCTACCTAATTACTCAGTTTTGCATTCAGGTACACTCCACCTGTCTATTCGAAATTCTTTGCCAATACATACACATACACACATAAATGCATATATATATATATATATCTATGTATATAGGCACATATACATATACACTCTAACACACTCATATATGTGCACAGACAGATAGAGAAAGAAAGAAAGAAAGAAAGAGAGAGAGAGAGAGAGAGAGAGAGAGAGAGAGAGAGAGAGACCTTAGAAGAAATTCAATTATTTTCCTGAAAGTTTGTCTCAGTGATAATTTTAGAATTTCACTCTCCTCCAAATCAAATTGATTATCTAACAGGTGTGTTTACATCTCATATCTAAATTGCCTCGAATTTTCTTCTAATGGCTTCCTCTCCATACGCGCAGTCATACATTCATCCATCCTTCTATCCATACATCCGTGCATACATTCATACATACATACACGCATACATACATACATACAGACACAGACAGACAGACATACAGACTTACAGACAGATACATGTATATACATATATACATACATACGTGTGTGTGTGTATATAATTACACACACACACACACACACACACACACACACACACACACACGCATATATGTATATATACTCGTATTTTTTGTTGTACACGTTTCATGACGTCCTGTGCCCACATATGCATATATATATATACGTATAGATGTAAGTATGTACATATACGTATGTATATATGCGTATATATATATATATAGTTATAAATTCTTTATATTATTATATGATTGAACGCCACGCATCCTCTTCCAAGTAAGTATATATATATATATATATATATATATATATATATATATATATATATATATATATATATATATATATATATATATATATATATATATATATATATATATATATATATATATATATATATATATATATATATATATATATATATATATATACATATATATATATATATATATATATATATATATATATATATATAGTGAGAATTTACAAAAAAAAAAAAGATGAAGGCAGGTGTGTAAACAATAAACAGATGTATTAGTTTAACACTCGGGAAGTGAGAAAGTCTTTTACGTTTTGAGCCTACGCTCTTCAACAGAAAGGAACACAGAAATAAACAGGGAGAGAAAATAGAGAAGGTTTAGTGGCGCGTATAGACAGGCACACACGCGTATAGGCATGCACACACACGCATAGACAGAGACATACATAATACATACGTATATAGACGTTTCTTTATACACACGCATACACACTCACATTACCATCTGATGTAAAAAGAAAAACTAAATTTCTTCTTTAGAACTCTCTGAATACATCAAAGGAGTGATCACAATTTGTTTGCTGTAGCGAAACTTATACCAACACTCGATAGAATCTACGGGATGACTAGAAGACAGACAATTCCTTGGGTATTGATGTTAAAATACGAAGACTATTTATCACCTTCAGAATTTCAAGTAGAAAGGCAAATACTTAGAAAGACAAATAGAAGGCACATGATAACATTGGGCCAAACAGACTTCGAGTACTGTGTGTCTTCGACAGCATCTGTTAACCTCCATCCAAGCTTCGATATTCATCCACAGACCATAACCATTGTTGCACTTTCCACCATGCGAGCATTAGGACAATTAGAAAAATCCTTTCTAAAACGTATGGCCAAAGATGTACCTCTAAGGAAGTTGTTTTACTATACCAGAACATCAGACGAAAGGCTTTCTACAGGTGAGCAGACGCTCATGCATGGCTATGTTGTCAGAACGCTTCTGTCTGACTGTATAATAGTTAATCAACGCAGAAGATCTTGGCCCAACCTCCATTAACTGTCACTTTGAAGGGTTTGCTTCTGCAATACAGGAACAAGAAATAAAGCTACGAGTACAGGCAAAACAGCGCTACGTGACAGACGATATATCATCATTGAAATTAAAAGTCAAGATGTCATCCATATTTAAGCAGCTGGTCGAAAATTTCATCGTCACTATAACATTTACAGTTTGCATTGTTCTGGAAACAATGTGAAGAGAAAAGTATTGTCATTCAGCAAATGTATATGCAGTTTCAGAGATGGCATTCGATCTCATGGGATGAAAGAGAACAGATACAATGTCTTCGTGAATATTTCTGTAAAATATACGCATAACACACCAGCCATAATGATCTGGGACTGGAAAGAAGAGCTGTCCATTGGATGGTAACCTTAAAGATTAGTGAAAAAGGAAATATAGGTCGAACGAAAGAGAAATATACTGATACAGCAACCGGATTATAATTTAAATTAATGTTTGTAAATATTGGAACACTGTGTAATGTAAATAAATGAATCTTCGAAAGTTAACTTGCGCAAATGCAAGCAAATGGCTGAATTAGAAATTACAATTACAACAAGCCGTTAATAAAGCTGAAAATATGTAAAATATGGTTGGTGTAAATACATACGCATAGCCATACAGAATATGTATATGTATGCATGCTTCGGTTGAATATAATGCAATAGTCTATATAATTCAATGAAAAGTATAGATTACATATGAATAGAAGTTGGGAGTACACAGACAGTTGACGAATGAATAATTTGGAGCAAAAATATTTTTTGCCATTTTAGTGAGAAATATTAAAAATGAAATCAGAAATATCATACATATATACTGTGAACAGGGGAAAACTATAAACCAGACGAGTAACATCTCCACTCTGTCTGATAACTAAGAATACATACCCAAAGAAGTCGCACGACTCTACCGCAACGTATCATAAGATGATTGGATGAACTTATATGAAAAGAAGACTATGCGTGAATATGCTAGTAGAAAGCCCCACGATGATAGTAACATCAACCACCAAAGCAGTTTATCATGGACCAATAGCCGGAATTACTACGTCCCACTTTGAAGGCTATGCGTTTGCAATCCAGGAACAGGAAACATCAATCAAATACCTGATACACAAAAGGGACAACCGATGCAGACTTTGTGGAGTTCACACTGAAGATATCACCCACATCATAAGCAGTTGTCCGAAAATGTTATCATGGTATTATCTACCGATGAGACATGATGTAGCTAGGACACTCTATAATGAAATCCGTCGGAAAGATAATCCGTAGAACAAAGAAATAAGAACTAACAATATGGTAGGAGCCATAGCCACTAATGATAAAAAGGAATACTGGTGGAATGTACCAGTGAAGACCTCAATAAAATGTAAGCACAACAGACCTGATATAATGATTTGGGATAGAGAAGAGAAACTGTGCACAGTTGTGGAAATTAGCTGCCCAGCTGATTACCCTGAACTATTGAGAAATCTGCAGTTACTCTATCCAGATTACAAGTTCAGGTTTATACCTGTAATTATTGGACCCTGGGATATGTAACACACTACTTAAATACAAATCTTGAGAAATTAGTCTTCTCAAAATCAGAAAGGAGAAAATTAATTCGAAGACTACAGATCCACTCCATCACTGGAACTGTAAAAAATCTTTATAACTTTTCAGAAGTTTATCGTTTCCACTGTGTAGTCCACATGCTAAAGCCAGATGTAGCCTAGAGTATCTATACTTCTGGTTACAACACAGCATCTCCCTCATCACATTTCCAATCTTTATTGAGGCTACATAGAATAATAACTGGATACTTTGCAGTCGAAAGTTAACTTACGAAGGGATCTCGAAGAAGTAGTGAACGCTAGAAATACAATATGAAGGCCTACAATTGTCGATTCACCGTGACACTTTTGTTTCAACCAAAGTTTGGTTGCTTTGTGGTGGAGACCAGGAAAACAAAGCCTACAGAGATTCACACTGAAAGGAAAATAAACTGCCAACCTTTACCGCAAAAAAGAATTCCGGCAGGGTCCTATAGATGGGAATGGTGACAGTATTAGTAGTCTTAGGTCCCCGTTGTAATTAGATCTCTCTCCTTCATCATGATAATGTGTATCATAATGCCTCTGCAAACGTGCGTATCCCCTACAACGATGGATGATAGAACTTGCTTTTTCGGGAGTTGTCGTTATCATTGTGGTAGTTACAGTGTCAAACATGTCTGCCACGATAAAATCCTTTTAGAGTTTTCTCCCTTGTGCAAGAATGCGATAGATGTAATATTGACAATAACTGTCCTGATGATCCGCTAACACTCGTTGTTGCTTTGTCCGCTATTACAGTTCTTTACAGTTTTTTTTTAAATAACAGTCGTGAAAAGCTTCACAACTGAAAGAACTGCACCGAGATAAACATGCAACAAAGGATCCATCGTTGAAGGACAGACAGAAGCGAGTAAACAAGTTCATTGAATTATATGAGGGGGGACGTCATAACCCATGTTTATAAATATTAAATCAAATATCTCCAGAAAATTTTAATCAATATTTAATTTAATATTTCTGAATATAATTATGCTATTCCCGAGCATATTTAAGCGCTTATTTACAGAACTCCATTATTAGAATACAGCATGTGATGATCCGTTTACACACCAAAAAGAATACGAATTTGTAAGCATTATAAAAAATAACAGTTACTCACAGTCGTGTACACGCAAACACACACACACACACACACACACACACACACACACACACACACACACACACACACACACACACACACACATCAGCTGCAGCAACTCTGTTCTAGACGCGTGAGTAACAGAGGTGGCCGGCAGCAAATACGAATTGTAATAGATTTTCGATTTTCGTCTACAGTAAAATGCTTATGTTTTAGTATTTTGGGGTATGACCGCAATGCGATGTAGTTGGAAATTTCAAAGTCAAACATTTATAGTAACTTTGTTTCCTTGATATGAAAGAGTCTGGAATGTCATGTTTCCACTGGTGAATATTTTCGAAGGGTCTCCTTCAAGCGACAGTTTAGTGTGAGGTGAACGGTTGCATATTGTTGGCGTTTGTGAGCGCAAATTTGGAGACGGCCGTTAAGAGAAGTGATAGCAAGCAGATTGATAATATGGAAGGGAATGGTTGAAGCAACATCACCGACCCCTTACGATACATCAGCCAGAGTGGGTGTCTGAGGGAACTCCATCTCGGTATACTACAATGCTGTGTTCTGATAGGACGCTTACAATGCAGGCGAAATGAGCAAAGATCAGATCTGGGCTACCTTAGCTGTGAGATGCTCGTTACAGTCACTGGCTGATGGTTTATTGATGCAAAATACGACATTGCTTTCAGCTAACTTCTCCAGTATAAGGGAACATTAATGACGGACGAAAGAGAAACAAAAATATGCCACAAGTTGATCAGGCTCCACAGACACCATGTTGACAGTTACAGAGGAATTAGGGAAACTCACAGAACTGAAAATGATTGTTAACTACGCACGTATGCATACATGGAGTCATAATCAATTTATGGTCAATATGGAATGATGGGAAATTTCAAATAGAACAAATTTTCTTATTGGAATCTAGTCGTCTCCAAAGTAAAACTATGGAAGGTGTTTGATCCTCTGATAATTTTCAAAAGAAAACACTGGAATCCCTCATTTTACACCTTTTTTTACTCCTTTTCTACAAGCATATTATATCATTTCTGTAGTGAGGAAGGCTCCGACTTCGAATCTCGCCTAATTATACTTTAAGATTCATGACCATGGGATCGATGCTATAAGCGCAGCACATGTTTGGTTGTTTCGTACATTGACTTCAGTCTTTTGTACTTAAGACATTTAGATATCAGACACAACCGTTCAAATCTGCTTAGCAACCAGCTCCGAGCGAAATTAGCCTCTTCAACTACTTCGAACGCGTCTCGAAGACGAGTAACAAACATTATTTATCAGCAGAAGAAGCAAAACAAAACAAAAAAAAACATCAAATAAGTTAAATAAAGACAACAGTGATAAATTTAATAAATAAAAAACAACAACAACAACAACACAAACAAGAATATCTGTCCAGAATCAACATCCAGGATTGTTTAAATCTGATGGGAATGATAAATGGAACAACTGAATGTGATTCAGCTGTTAGGTCACAAAAGGAGTGCGACAGATGGTGGCTGTGCTTTCATATTCAGCTACAAACAGATGGATATATTTTCTTGACATTTTTGTTCCTGAATTGGTCGTTAATGTGGATGTTGAGAGCAGAATGAAGAGTTTGTAGTCATCTTTGATAGTATAAGATAACGTTGATGATAAATGTTGTTGCTAATGCTGAAGATGATACGATTGTGATAATAATGCCGATAGCAATGAGAATAAAATTGGTTTCAAATCTTGACATAAGGCCAGCAAGTTCGAGATGAAGTGAGTCAATCACATCGATCCCCCAATACTCCACTGGTATTTATTTTATCGTTTCTCAATTGACGAAAGGCAAAGTCTGACATTTGAACTCGGAACGTAAAGAGGGATTAAACGCCACTAAACATTTTGTCCGGCGCGCTAACCATTCTGCCATCTCCTCGTCGCCGCCTTCGGTTTAAAATTTTGGCACAAGGCCAGCAATTTCGGCTAAACGGATAAGTCGATTACATTGATCCCTAGTGCTCAACGGGTGCTTATTTTATCGACCCCGAAACGATGAAAACCAAAGTCGACCACGGCAAAAGTTGAACTCATAACGTAACGGCAGACGAAATACCGCAAAGCATTTTGCCCGGCGTGCTAACGATTCCGCCAGCTCACCGCCTTAATAATAATGATAATAATAATAGTGACAACAACAACAAGATCAGCAGTAGCAACAACAACACAAAAAACAACAATAATAATATGTGCATCTCTGATCACGAAGTAGTGGTGGAACATCGAATTCTTTGGAATCTGGATAATTCATCTCTGATAATTCATTATGAGTGTTTCGTTCAACAGTCTTAAACAACCCTTATTCAGGGACCTTTTGAGTGGGATGGGCTACTCGACCTGAAAAAATTTCCAACTGAGCCCCACCTGCAAGGTCATGCACTGTTTATCAAAAGAAGGCAGCAGAGCGATCTTCATGATGCAGACGACCGATAGCTGCATTCGTCCTCGACCTGGTAGCCACTGTTTGCTATAACTCCACAAGTCAGCAATGCTTGTGCACTGTACAAGCGCATACAGGCAGATTTTGTTGCGCTGTGCAAATCTCAGCACCGATGGCAGCACTAACATGTCTGGAGAGTTTATGGCAACGGGGGGTGAATGCCCCACCCCCTGGCACAGTCGGGTTGGGGATATCTGGATATTTCCCATGGGCTTCGGCTCGAAATTCTTCCGGAAAAGACCGACCAGTTAATTTTCTTCGATGGCCAGAGTTTTGCCGAACTTACAGTTCATATTTACCTGCAAGTTTTGACTGAACCTGCATTCCGAGCATTTTTATCGGAAGCTTCAACACCGTCTCCCACCGCGTTAAAATGGTTCACGGTCAATGCAACTATGGCGATGATACTGACGCAGCATTTTTGATATTGTTGATGATGATGATGATGGTGATGATGATAATGATGATGATGATGATGATGATGATGATGATGATGATGATGATGATGATGATGATGAAGTGGAGGAGGAGGAGGGGAGAAGAAGAGGTGAAAAGGAGAAGCGGAAGAAGAGACTATTTTGGAAATGATTTAAGGGAGTGATTTATAGGTGAGAGCGAGAGAGAGAGCGAGAGAGAGAGAGAGCGAGAGAGAGAGCGAGAGAGAGATCGAGAGAGAGAGCGAGAGAGAGAGCGAGAGAGAGACAGAGAGCGAGAGAGAGAGAGAGAGCTTGTGTATGAAAATTGTGTATGTGTATGCGTGTGTGCGTGAAAAAGAAAGCCAAGAGCTTAATAAAATGAAAGAGAGGTGGAAAATATCATTAGCATCTCAACAGTGAGAGAGTGAGAAAGTGGGTGAGAGATAGAGAGAGAGTGAGAAAGAGAGTGAGAGAGAGAGAGAGAGAAAGAGATAGTAGGAGACCAAAGGTTATTAAGTTAGATTTATATTGTTTGATGATATCGTCAAAGTATTGATTTGTAAGTCGTCGGTGAACACGAAGATAAAATACTGGAAAAAAATTATATAAAAATAAAACTAACAAAAATAGTCAATTTTTCTAATATGAGCTAACGTCACACACAACTGAAGCAGCAGGGAACGAGTAATGTTGATTAAATCTACCTAAGCACTTTTTAGTTATATATTTATCTCTCCCAGAGGAAGAAACTGCGCCGCAGACCCGAGTTCAGAATCAGATGGCAAAGGGACGTAACAAAAGAACGTTAAGTAATTTCTACTCCTGTATCCGCGCCTTCAGATGTATTTTATACTCACTGGGAGAACGGTGTTATCTCTCTCCTGTGTTTTGCGAGGTGAATTGTCTCAAGTGTTCAACTTGCATCTATTTTATCGACCCCAGAATGACAAAAAACATTCCAGTTCGGCAGGACTCGATCTAAGAGTAATATTTAGCCTTCAAATTCTTATTATAATGAAGCTAACACACACACACACACACACACACACACACACACACACACACACACACACACACGTGTGTGTCTATGCCACCAAAACACTTTTAGCTCTTCTTCCACCTCCCCATCCATATATATATATATGTATCGTGGCACTCCGTCGGTTACGATGAAGGTTCCAGTTGATTCGATTAACGGAACAGCCTGTTTGTGAAATTAACGGACAAGTGGCTGAGCACTCCACAGACACGTGCACCCTTAACGTAGTTCTCGGGGAGATTCACCATGACACTGTGTGTGACAAAGCTGGCCCTTTGAAATACGGGTACAACAGAAGCAAGAAGAAAGAGTGAGAGAAAGCTGTGGTGAAAGAGAACAGCAGGGTCCGCCACCATCCCCTGCCGGAGCCTCGTGGAACTTTAAGTGTTTTCGCTCAATAAACATTCACAACGCCCGGTCTGGGAATCGAAACCGCAATCCTACGACCGCGAGTCCGCTGCCCAAACTATTGCGTCTCCATAATATATACATATATATATATATATATATATATATATATATATATATATATGATGGACTTCTTTCAGTTAACAAATCCTCTCGCGTGGCTTTGGGCAGCCCACGGTCACAGTAAAAACACTTAGCTAAGGTGCCAAGCAGCCGGACTGAACTCGCTACCCAGCTGTGGTGGAGTAGTGGGCTTCTTATCACACAGTCACACCTGTACCAAGATATATACACAAATTAGGTATGAAAATTATAAGCTTAACTATAATTACCTGCGAGAGAATCATTTGTTGTAAAAAGTGAGTGGGACATTGTTGTGTCGGGATGTGAGAAAATGTCTGGCGAATATATTAAGCGTTCGCTGCACTGAAACGGTTGAAGCACAAATGGATAGCAAGAATCATTTATGTAAGAAAATAATCGTTATCGATAAGTATTTATTGAGCAAAGATTAAAAGGTTCAAACGCTATAATAAGTGAAGTGTTTTCACTTGAAAAAGATATATCAACCGAGGTGGCCTATAATTTGTGGACAGTGAGAATAGTGGGGGAGGGAGGTGTCATGCGGTGAGAGGTTTGTCAATGTAGCCTAGTGACTTCAATCACTTACACACGCACGCCCACACGTGCACACACACAGAGGTACGCACACGCACGCACACACACAAACACACACGCATCCACAGACACAGCGCAATTAGATGTAACCAGTGTTTCTTCACCACAATTATATATATATATATATATATATATATATATATATATATATATATATATATATATATATATATATATATATATATATATATATATATATACATACATATATACCCCTTCTGTCATCATAAAATGGTTTGATTAGTGAGAAAAAACGGCTGCTATTTCTAACAGACTCAGCAATCGTCCAGGTGTTCCCTCATTAACCTGCTGTTAACGTTTAATCTCAGAATGAAGGCGGCGAGCTACAGGCAAAATGATTGACACGCCGGACGAAAAGTTTCACGACATTTCATCCGACTTAACATTCTGAGTTCATATTCCTCCACAGTCGACTTTATCTTTCATCCTTTCAGGGACCGATAAAATAAGAACCAATCAAGCTCTGGTTCGATGTACTCGACTCCTCCACGGCCCCCAAATTTCAGGCCTTGTGCTTATTGTTGAAAACGGCATCTAATCTCACAGTAGCCTTGCTTTACAAGCCCCATGATCTTTGGTGTTCCAAATGTAACAATACCGTCATTTTTAAAGACAGTTTGTTGTGATTAACGAAAGATTCGGTTGAAACCTGTAACAGGTCATGTGACTAAGTATACTGATTGTTCATTCACAGAAGGTAGTTTTCATTATTATTCAATAAGATATCATGGGTGTAATGATACAGATTAAATAACGACTCAAAAATATAGAGAGCAAACATGCAAGAAAGAAAGAAGAAATAAATAAGAAAATAGCACAAAATAGAACTTACATTGCATCGTCCCACTAAATATTGTTATAGGCCCAGCCTAATTGAAAGAGTGATAGAGAAGATTACATTAGAAATAATTAATGACGGCTTTGCTGATAAATGCGTCCAAACACACAACGCATTCAGACAATTCAGCGATATTGGGATACGTTTTCCCTCCCAACTCTTTGCTTCGGTGGATAATCAAAATCATTTTCCCTATAACATTAATTAATCAAGAGATGCTATTAAGTTACGTTAATTAATCAAAAATTGCTGCTTCACTGAGTACATCTTATTTGGAGACACAAATACTTACTCACTCAGACATATACATGTAATTACGTACACACACACACACACGCACACACACACGCACACACACACACACACACACACACACGTATATGGCATGTGTGTCAGACAACGAATCCCAAATAACTTCAATTGTTTAAAGAATGTGTTATTATTTGTGCGGATGTTTGCGTTGCACTTTGATAAGTGTTAGTGTTTGAATAGAGGCAGTATGGTGAGCGTGTTTACGTACCGGAACGTATTAATAAAGTTGCAAACGGTGTGAGTATATGTACATACATAACAATATTTGAGTGTGTGTGCGCGTGTCTGTGTGAGTTATATATAGGTATGTGTGTGTGTGTGTCGCTATTGAAAATGTAATGAGCAAAATCAAACGGAAAACAACAACAGGAGGAACAACTTTCAACAAATATTGCATCGTTTAATCATTTAAAGAAAGAGAGGAAAGAGCTGTAACGTTTCAGATATTAGTCCTTCATCAGAAGAAAGCGTAAGAGGAGTGAGAACGAAAAGTAGTAAAGTAAAACGGATATAAGAATAGGAGCTACGTTAAGGTAATGCAGTACGAGTGGAGTTATAAGGAAGGAAGGTAGGGCTGCGGGTAGGTACATATGAGTATATTCATATTTTGACAAAGAAATATGGCTGAAAATGGTGTGTGTGTGTGTGTGTGTGTGTGTGTGACTTATTCGGATACGTGTGTATGTGTCGAGGCTGCAATAGCGGGAGTATAGTGGGTTCGTTAGTAGGAGCGGGAAGGGTTAGTGTGTGTGAGACAGAAAAGTAGAGAAGTTCGGGGGTGGGAGCAAGTTTTGAATATAAAGTAAAAGGGAAGGCAAGATTTATTTAGGGGCTGAGATCAGAATATATACGAGTGTATAGGTGTAAAATGCTGCTGCAAAGAGGGACAGCATGAACAAAAAAATGAAAGACGGAGAAAAGCGGACAGTTCTGAGGGATGAAAGAATTGAAAAAAAATGTGCGAAAATTAGGAGAAAGAAAAATTACAATACAACACTGATGCAAGTATATTAGTTTGTTCTGTGAAAGAAGAAAATTAGTGGAGCACGTGGAAGGGAGGTAAAGTGTATAAACGGAAAGGGAACAGGAAAGATATATATATATATATATATATATATATATATATATATATATATATATATATATATATATATATATATATGGGAGAATATACAAAAAATAACAACAGACGAGGACAGGTGGTGTAAATAACAAAAGTATATATTAGTATGACGCTCGGGAATACGGAAAGTCTTTGACGTTTCGAGCTACGCTCTTCAACAGAAAGAATACGGAGACAAGGAGAAAAACACGGAGAAAAAAAATTGAATAGTGTTCAGTCAACGGTCAATCATAATAATGGCCGATCATAACAATGACTGACCGGAAGTTAGAAATTCTTATTTCAGGAGAGCTAAGAAAGGGGGAGATAACAAACGGTGATCGGGAACGAGGGGCTGTGTGTGGGAGGTAGACTGCTGGTGATCTTGACGTATGTAGTGTGAAAATGGGGGAAGGGAGAAAGGAAGAAAGTAGTTGGTCAGTTGTAGTGTGTGCGTGGTGTGATGCGAGGGTATTGGTGTGGTGTGCGTGGTGTGATGCAAGGGTATTGGTGTGGTGTGATGTGAGGGTGTTGGGAGGTGGGGAAGGCATGGGTGGAGTGTGGGGTAGAGGTAGGGGTATGTGGGTAGGGTGGGGTATGTGGGGTAGAGGTAGGGGTATGTGGGTAGGGTGGGGTATGTGGGTAGGGGTGGGTGGTGGGTGTAAGGAATTGGATGGGGTGGAGTGGGAAGGTAGAGTAGGAGTGTGTTGGGGTGTGGTGGGATGAGCTTATGAGGGGGTGTTGACGAGGAGGGAGAAGGGGAAGGTGGATGTAAGAGAGGGGGAAGATGGGTATGGGAGGGGAGAGGAAGAGAGGAGAGAGGGTGGGTATAAGAGAGGGAAGGGGGATTGAGAGAGGGGGAAGGTGGGTATGGGGGGAGAAAGAGGGGAAGGTGGGTATGGGGGGAGAAAGAGAGGAAGAGAAAGAGAGGAAGAGAAAGAGAGTGAGAGAGAGGGAAGAGGGGTATGGGGGGGAAGAAGAAAGGAAGAGAAAGAGAGTGAGAGAGAGGGGAAGAGAGTGAGAGAGTAAGGGTGAGAGAGTAAGAGAGTAAGAGTGTAGAGAGTAGGAGAGTAAGAGTGTAGAGAGTAAGAGTGAGAGAGGGGGGAGTACGGGAGAGGGGGGAGGGGGGAGTACGAGAGAAGAGAGTGAGAGAGAGTAAGAGAGAGGAGAGAAAGAGTAGGGGTGAAGAGAAGTGGGAGTGGAGAGAAGTATGAAGAGAGGTACAAAGAAGTAGGAGTCGGAGCAGGAGGTGGGGGAGGGGAGAGATGGGTGGTAGGAGGGAGGGTGGGGGAGAGAGACAGGAGGAGGGGGTTAGATGAAGAGTGGAGGGGAGTTGAGCCCATGTGGCGCAAAGGAGCGAAGATAGAAGATTAATCCCTGTTCACGGCGCAAACGGGAGTCCGGATGGCCCCTGTGCATGGACAATCCAAACACAGACAGGTGTTGCCGCAAGGAGTGGCCGGCAGAACGGAAGTGGCGTGACACCGGGGTGTCATTGCCGACGTTGATATCTCGGAGGTGTTCCGCGAATCGGTCGGCCAGGCGCCGCCCCGTTTGTCCGATGTACAGGGATTGGCAGAGAGAGCAGGAGAGGCAATATATGATGTTGGTAGACGTGCAGGTGAAGGAGTCGGTGATGCGATAGGGTCGGTGATGGGTGCTGGTGAGGAGGGTGGTGTTGGAGAGGTAAGGGCAAGTGCGGCAGCGTGGACGGGAGCAGGGGAAAGAGCCAGGTTGGGAGGTTGGGTTGGGGAAGAAGCTGTGGACCAAGAGGTCCCGTAGGTTGTGGGCTCGTTTGAAGGAGGGGAGGGGTCGATTAGGGAAGATGTGGGAGGTGGAGGGGTCGGACTGGAGGCGCCGAAAAGCTCGGAGAATGGAGCGTTGGAGGGGTAGGGTGGTGGGATGGTAGGTGAGGGGAAAAGGGAGGCGGGAAACGGCAGGGCGGGTTCGGGGGGAGAGAGCAGATGCACGGTCCACAGAACGTGCTCTGGCAAGGGCGGTGTGGATGGTGGTGGGTGGATATCCACGCAGGCTAAAGTGGTGAGCCATGAGTTGAGACTGAGTCTCAAAGTCATGGCTGTCGCTACAAAGTCTGCGTAGACGGAGGAATTGGGAATAGGGGATGGAAAGTTTTGTGTGTCTAGGGTGGGAGGAGGAGAAGTTGAGATAGGAGTGTGAGTCTGTGTGTTTGTAGTGGATGGAGGTGCTAAGGGCGGAGTGGAGGATGCTGACCGAAATGTCGAGAAAGGGGACAGAGGTGTCAGAGACAGTACAGGAGAAGTGGAGGGCAGGATGGAAAGATTGAACGAAAGAGAGGAACGAGTCAAGATGTTCGCGGGAGAGAGAGAGGTGGCACCGATACAGTCGTCGATATACCGACCGTATAGTTCGGGAGTGGGACCAGTGAAACTGGAGAATATTTGGGCCTCAACATAACCAACGAAGAGGTTCGCGTAGTTGGGGCCCATTCTCGTCCCCATGGCCACTCCCGAGGTTTGCTGGTAGATATCTCCCGCGAACGAGAAGCAGTTGAGAGATAGGACAAGTTCGGCCAGACGAATGAGTGTGGAGGTGTCGGGTTGTGGGTTGGGGCGTTGGTCTAGAAAAAACTTCAGGGCACACAGCCCCTCGTCGTGGGGGATCACTGTATAGAGGCTCTGGATGTCTAGAGTGAAGAGAAGCTTAGAAGGGCCGGGAGGGAAAGAGAAAGAGTTGAATAGACGAAGCGCGTGGTTAGTGTCATGAATGTGGGAAGGGAGAGAAGCCACTAGGGGGGCGAGGACCCGGTCTAGGTATTTTGAGATAAGCTCGGTGGGGCAGTTGCAGGCGGAGACGATGGGGCGGCCAGGGTTGTTCGGTTTATGGATCTTGGGGAGGAAGTAAATGGTGGGGGTGCGTGGGGTGCGAACAATAAGGTTGGAGGCGGTGGCGGGGAGATGGGAGGAGAGGATGAGGTCATGGATAGTGGAGGACACAGTCTGTTGGTAGCTGGGCGTGGGGTCGGAGGGCAGAGGGCGGTAGAATGAGGTATCTCGAAGTTGACGGAGAGCTTCGGCCTCGTAGAGGTCCGCGCGCCATACTACCACGGCTCCACCCTTATCAGCCGGTTTTATGATGATGTCCGTGCGGCGTCGGAGGGATCGAAGGGATATATATATATATATATATATGTATGTATACATACATACATACATAAATACATACAAACATACAAACATACATATACGTTGACTATCTGGCATTCCATCGCTCTTAATTATAATTATATTTTTGCAATTATATACTTAAATTTATATATATACATATATTAATATCATATATACGCTATATATATATATATATATATATATATATATATATATATATATATATATATATATATATATATATATATATGAACGTGAAATCTTTTTATTTATACAAATTCATAAACTTTATATGGAGAAAATATTGAATAAGTAGTTTGAAGATGAGGACAAGGAAAAGTGTGTGAATATTGGTCCTTAGAGCTGTTTCAAGGACAGTTGCGCAGTGAAGATGGAATAAACTGCCACTAAAATGCTGGTTGCAATGGCTTGGAGGGAATTGCACCAACCACGCATCTTATTTCGAAACAGTAATACGAGGTAATCTGAGCAGAATCTTCCTTCTCTTTCACTTTCGGATCTTAATTCTAGTGACCTGCCTTATCCTATTATGTAATACTACGGAATACCTTATAGCTATTCGAGACTGTACCATCATATATCACAAAGATTGTGCATGTTAGTTTCTGGTGCAGACCGTTCTGTTGCTCGGGTCAACTGGGACACTCGTCGTCGCAATCGATGGAGTAACAGTGTATACATACATACATATATATATATATATATATATATATATATATATATATATATATATATATATATATACACACACATACATACAGGCTGCTGCTATTTATAGTGCTAAACGCTTTCGGTATGCAACTTAGACATTCCTTCATAGAGTAAATGCTTCATTTGTTGAGTATATAAACACATATACACATTCATATATACATACACATACACTCACGGGCGTGTGCGATGGAACAAAGAAAGAATAAGGGTTACAAATAACGGAATAATATTCTTGATAATGGAGGTGAAGAGCCATGATTTTCTAAGCGTTTGTTTCATTGATATCAGTGGAAGTCCGCAGTAGAAGTCCGTCTATTAGAGAATGAAATTGGAAACGTTATTCCATTGGCTGACGATGTAGAACAGATACCTAGACCCGGTGTACCTGCAATTTAGCTTTAAAGATGTGGTTTAGACAGTGATAGATTCACTTACGTCTTTAGTAACACTGAAGAAATAACTGTAAGTCTACTTGTAAACAAAATTTACTCGCAGTTGACGTACGATAGCATAATTCCACCCCCATCCACCACCCGCACGAACATATATTAATCGACACACACACACACACACATATATATATAGATAGATAGATATAGATATGGATATATATACAATTATATACATACATATATGTATATATATAATCGAAACTGTGCCGGTGCTTTACTCATCATCTACTTATACATTTTGTATAATTTCTCCATTATATATATATATATATATATATATATATATATATATATATATATATATATATATATTTATATACATATATACATATATATGTATATATATATATACACTCACACACAACATACAGTCACATATTTAATGGAGCTATTGATTTTAAGCGTAGTATACATCGATATACGTAAGTAATTATATATAACCTGATGTTTGAGAATGGATTACCAATACTTTCACAAGTGAGTCATACTTCCAATGACAGCTAAATCAAACTGTAACGTTCCATTATGTGAACACGCAAGTCGTTTCAAATATTCTTACACAACCGGTTACTAAGTCGACCGCTTTTTGTTTTGAATTTTAATCATAAATACTTTATCTTTGCTGTCCATTTCGTTTGCAATTACAACTCAGAAGATGACCAATTTATTCATATTTAATTTCTAGGTACGTCTACCTTGAAACTAAATTAAAATTATAGCTACGTATCGGAGTTTTACAACTGATACTTTCAATCGTGTGTTTATAAGCGTGACATTTTATTTAGCTTTATCCATTCAGTTTGATTCAATAAACATTGTGGGTGTACATTCAATGGCGTCAGGCTTTTCTAACGTCCACACTGACACTGATAATCTAACATGTCGATATCCAGGGATTCTACAATTTAGCAGCTCAGCTCATATACTTTCGGGTTATTGTTGTTCTGGTCTAACTCCAGGCCATTTCGTCCTTTTTAAAGGCGAATTGACAGAAGCATTAGAGCATTTCGTCAATTCTTGGAAAGAAAAGGACAAATTTATGCTGAATTAGGGCAAAAAAAAGTGAGGACGGCCTTGCGTTGTATCCTGAAGGTGACGTTTGCGACAATACTGGTGCTAAGCCTTATCATCCTTGTCTTTTTCTTGGATGTCATCAGTGGTATGGAGAGGGAGACTTGGATGTTCTGAGGAATATCGAGTCTTTCACAATACATCCTGCCTCAGCTTGCGCCGCGGAGAGAAACGTTTTAAGACAACAACGTAAAGTCAGCTGTGAATGAAGTTGGGTTGGAGACAGAGAATAGGATTTGGGAGAAATTTATCTGCTTATAACCACAGATTTAGCGATCGAAGGGAAGTTCTCTCTTTTACTTGTTACAGGTTAGGACTTGTATAATCCCTCGTTGTTTCAAATATTTGCGCTGTAAACTAACCAAATAATTGTTGCCTTCCAGTTGTCATTTCAAATTCAGAGGCGGTCAACTGAGAGTTCAGATTTATTCCTCCTCAGTTTGACAGTGCAGGGATCTGCGAGAAAAACTGGTTTCGTGGATCCTGACATTTCGGAAGAATGTTTTGCATTTGTTCGTTCGCTTGTAACATTGTCATTTGTGTAACTAAGGGGAAACGTGTCGAATGGATCGAACCTAGAAGTCATTGACCCAAACTTGTACTGCATGATGCTGATTCCGCTTAAAGATTGGAACAGCCTCTGGAATACACGGCTACTTGTATGCCAATTCAGTGACTTTGGTTATATAAATTGATGGAAGAAATAAAAACTAACTGTCGGATCAGAAATTCTAACCAAGCTCCATTTACCATACATGCGTGCGAACGTCTGCGTGATTCTGTATGTGTGTGTGTTTGTGTGAGAGAGAGAGAGAGAGAGAGAATGAGTGTGTGTGTGTGTGTGTGTGTGTGTGTGTGTGTGTGTGTGTATGTGTGTGTGTGTGTGCATGTGTATGTGTATGTGTGTGTGCGCGCTTGTAGTGCTGTATGTTTGTATGTATGTCTGTATTTGTTTAGTTGTCGTGTTCACATTTTTCTTCTGTGACAATATTCACAAAACCATTTCATAAATAATGTAAATGTGTTGTGTGTGTGTGTGTGTGTGTGTGTGTGTGTGTGTGTGTGTGTCTGTGTGTGTGAGTGTAAACTATTCTTCCTCAGACCCTAATCCTTCTGAGGTCAACTGTTCTTCTTTCCCTCCTTCCTGGCAATGGTTCCCCTACACGCATGGACGTATCGAATTCATATTTTTGGCAGAGTTCCAAAGGTCATTGGCGTCAGCGTTCCAAGACCGAAAAACAAACAAACAAAGCAAGGATGGCTTTGAATCTGTAGAGCAGTAACTTTGTTATAAGATAGGTATTTAATTTTGATAAATGTATATATATCATATCCTCTCCCACCTGCACAGGACAGTGACCCCTTAAAAAAAGATTTCTCAGACGAATTATTCTTTTGTTTTATTATTTATATCTAAAGTAAGTCAATTGATCATATCTTGACTCATCGTTTTTTTAAATTTTTATTTTTTACTCTTTTTCTTTTCACGTAGAGACAAAACCGAAGCAAGAAATCAATAGACTACTAATGAACGAAAGGACATAAATCTCTTTCTCTACCTATGCCTGTCTGCCTGTCTCTCTGTCTGTCCTCCTATCTATCTATCTATCTATCTATCTATCTATCTATCTATCTATCTCTCTATCTATCTATCTATCTATCTATCTGTCTGTCTATCTATCAATGATATCTATCTAACCAGACACATACGCACGCAAACACACGGAGGCGTATATATGTTTATTATTCTTTTATAAAAATAAAGTTGACAGTGAGTTCGAAGTTTTGGTGTGATTATATATATATATATATATATATATATATAGTTATACATATATATATATATATATATATATATATATATATATATATAACTACATTGTATTTGTCCCATCTTCGTTGAGCCCTGTGTGGCTAATAAAAGAAATGTATATATATGTATGTATGTATGTATGCATATATATATATATATATATATATATATATATATATATATATATATATATATATATATATATATTACTCTTCTATTTGTTTCAGTCTTTTGACTGCGGCCATGCTGGAGCACCGCCTTTAGTCGAGCAAATCGAACCAGGACTTATTCTTTCTAAGGCTAGTACTTATTCAATCGGTCTCTCTTGCCGAAACACTAAGTTACGGGGACGTAATCACACCACCATCGGTTGTCAAGCGATGTTGGGAGGACAAACACAGACACACAAACATATACACATACATATATATATATGTATATACATATATACCACGGGCTTTGTTCAGTTTCCGTCTACCAAATCCATCACAAGGCTTTGGACGGCCCGAGGCTCTTGCTCAAGGTGCCACGCAGTGGGAATGAACCCGGAACCATGTTGTTAGTAAGTAAGCTACTTACCACACAGCCACTCCTGGGCCTATATATATATATATATATATATATATATATATATATATATATATATATATATATATATATATATATATATATATATATATATATATATATATATATATATATATATATATATATATATATATATATATATATATATATACATATATATATGTGTGTGTGTGTGTGTGTGTATGCTTGTATGCATGAAGGAATATAGACAGATAAATAGAGAGACAGAGAGACATTCAGACAGATAGATTTTGGTCAGAAAATCGTGTTAAGAAGAATGGACTCAATGAGCAGCGCACTTAAACTCTTATGCTCACGAATTAACTCCGCTCTGCCTGAGATGTTCAGATGTTGGTCAACCAGAGCTAGTTAATACGTCGTTGTTTGTAATAAAACGTAGAATTTATTAGTCGTACATATCCTGCAACTTTGCGAACCGTTAAAATATAGATTAGCTTAATTGATGAAGTTCTGTTTTATTTATGACATCCAGTTACTTCAACATTGGGTTTCCATATACTGAGATTACTCTCTTCCGCTTCCGTTGTCACATTATTATATATAATTACGGAGACGTATTTGCATGGCAAGTGGTTTGATCTGAATTAGTGTGCTGAAACCGAAGCGATTGCAGAATGTTGAACATTCAGCAACACCGAAAGAATTAAACATTTATTGTTTGGAATATCTTCGTCACTCCAATCTACGATGTGATCCCTGACAACATTGTTGCACGCCAGTGAGATTGGGATTTATTCAGCTTATTCGGTAACTGTGCAAACCAGTGTATAGTTTATACACTATCTTTATATACTGCAGACGATATCGTTTCGAAAGTGACTCGTATACGCGAGACTGAGAAACAGCAACAACAGCGAAATACGTACCTGCCGCTCTTGCGTTCTCTTCTAGTAGGATTTCATGTTAGGTAACTTTGAAGTATATTCCGTTTCTTTGCTTTTTGTTGTTTGTTCCAGATGAAAACCGCAGCCTCTAGCATTTCAGCTACAGACATATATTATATTGATTAAATTTTTACAAGAGTTGCTTCTGTTATATAATTCAAATACATACATGTATACATACATACATACGCACACATACATACATACGTACATACATACATACATACACACACAGACATATATGTGTATGAATATATATATAGTTTATGTCGCGTGTATATGTGCGTGTGAGTGTGTATATATATATATATATGTGTGTATATATATATATATATGTGTGTATATATATATATGTGTATATATATATATATATATATATGTGTGTGTATGTGCAATGAATGCGTGTATTGAATGATAAATGAAACTGTTTTACCTGTTTTTCTCTCTTTACTCCAAAAGCTATTCATCATTCTTACAGTCTAAATTAAGCACTAATACAATATTGTTTAGTATCACTAAACAATACAAACACGCCGTATTCGCCCCCACCCGCTACCGTACCACCGTTGTCAATATCACCACTCCATTCCAGCACTACAAGCATTGTGACCATCATCACTATCATCATCAGCATCATCATCAGCAGCAGCAGCAGCAGCAATAGCAGCAGTAGTAGTAGTAGTAGTAGTAGTAGTA
Source organism: Octopus bimaculoides (assembly GCF_046866305.1). Classification (NCBI taxonomy): domain Eukaryota; kingdom Metazoa; phylum Mollusca; class Cephalopoda; order Octopoda; family Octopodidae; genus Octopus; species Octopus bimaculoides. The sequence continues at coordinate 126,346,339 of NC_142932.1, read as the reverse complement.
GTAGTAGTAGTAGTATCTTCATCACTAGTATTATAATCATCATCGTTACTACTACTACTACTACTACTACCACTACAACTATTATTATCATCATCATCATCATCATCATTCAGTAGTCTTATTATTATCACGTGCTTTCACTTCACTACCGAGCGCAGCTCTGTGTGCCTTGGGTATGTGCTGTGGTTTGCTGTGATGCTCTTATGGTTACTGTATTGAAAGTGTTTTGCGTAGGATGTGTCCAGTGCCTAGTAGTGCTATTTTCTGTATGTTATATATATTTGTTAGTCTGATGTTTTTGTTGTGTATTTGTATGAACATTTCTTTTTATCATACCTAATACGCCCACTATGATAGGAATTATTATTATTATTATTATTATTATTATTATTATTATTATTATTATAATTATTAGTATTATTATTATTATTGTTGTTGTTATTGTTACTACCACTATTATTACTATTATTATTATCATTACTATTATTATTATTATCATTATCATTATTATTATTATTGTTGTTGTTGTTGTTGTTATTATTATTATCATTATTACGTCCAAGACAGACGACAGTTAGTTTGTTAATAGATCTACAACCATGCCATACCTACGACGAACGACATCTACACCATAAACATCACGTAATCTTCATGGCCAAGTCTTCTCTGGTCTCCCGTTAACACCATTTATATCATCTGGAAGGCAATCATTAAAACGCCCACCAAAGACACGGCAGTCGCCTTCGCTCGCACCTCAAACATACAAGCACAGCCAACGTTACGAAACACTATTAACGCTTGACCCAAATAGAATTGTCACCAGCGCAGCAAGTATGATACTGTATTCATATCAATGGCTGCGACGCGGGAATAATTAACTTCACAACAACCTTTACAATCTCGTACCACGACGACGACGACGACGACCACCACCACCACCGCCGCCGCAACTATCACCATCTTGAAATACCAGCAATAATGCTCCCGTCAACATCATCATCATCGCCGCCATTTTCTTTTGAAATCCATCACCATTGTCGTCGATATGATAATCATAAAACAACGTCGTAAATGATTTCTAACACACACACTAGAAACAAAGACTATTTTAAGCAAGAGATGGGGTCTATTTACTCGCTGTCATAGACTGATTGGCACCTTTTTTTATAGATGGCGAAAGAATTGAGGTTAATTTTACATCGATATGATATTATTTCGGAACGTAAAGGGACGTAACTAAATACGATAAACCATTTTTACTCGCCCTCTAGTATTTCTGTCGATTGTGATGGATTCTGATTTAGGCAATAAGGCAATATAGACAATAATATAATAATTTTAGCACAAGGCCAGTCAGTAATATAAGGCAATAATATAATGTAAGGCAATAAGCTAGCAGTTTGACAAGGAAGAGAATAGTCGATACATCTACTCGAATACTTGACTGATATTTTATTTTATCGATCCCCAGGACATTGCTTGGATGGTTGCCAGGGACGACCTGTGCAAATATCGACAAATGGCGCATGCAGCGAGGCGCATGCAGCGAGGCGCAACAACACAGTATGCCCGCACCTCCGCCCCATGCCTCGCATCACATCAGGAGGATGAAAAGCTAAGTTGTCTTCACCGCAATTCAGCTTCAGAAAGTAAAAGTCAAATTCTGTCGAGGTCGTAGTAATAACGATACCTTCGTTTGTTCTAAATACAGAAATTACAATTGATAATCCTTTCTATTATAAGCGCAAGGTTTGAAATTTAGGGGAAGGGGTATTGTCAATTACACTGACCCCACTGTTTCACTGGTACTTATTTAATTGACTGCCGAAAGGATGAAAGACAAAATAGACCTCAGCGGAATTTGAACTCAGAACTCAGCGACAAGCGAAATACCGCTAAGCATTTCACCCAGCGTGCTAACGGTTCTGCCAGCTCGCCGCCTTCGAAGTTACAATTAATAATGTGGGGAAAAGCAGCGAGCTGGCAGAATCGTTAGTACGCTGGGTGAAATGCTTAGAGGTATTTCGTTCTGAGTTCAAATTTTGCCGAGGATTTAGTGAATGGTTGGGAAAAATAGTTTGACTGGAGAGCTATGAAGTAGTGGCTTTGACGTGTGGATGTGTACGTGTGTGTGTGCGGATGATGGTGTGTGCGTGTGCAGATAATGATGTGGGTACCGGGAAGTGGTCAGTGCTAGTGTGTGTGGAGTGGTATGGTGTGGTATGATGTGGTGTGGCGGTGTGGGATGCGAGGGTTGTGTGTGGTGTGTGGGATGAGGATGTGGGTATGGGTGAAGATGTTGTGGGTGGAGGTATGGATAGGATGGAGGTATGTGGGAGTGAGATGTGTGGGTTGGTGTGGATGGAGGGGGTATGAAGAGAAGGGGGAGGTAGAGAGAATGTGGGTAGGAGTAAAGGGAGGAAGTGTGAGATAAAGAGAGGAGGGGAGGGGAGTTGAGCCCTTGTGGCGCAAAGGAGCGAAGAGAGAAGTTTATTCCCTGTTCACGGCGCAGGCGGTGTCCGGATGGCCCCTGGGCAAAGACAATCCGAACAAAGATAGGTGTTGTAATGAGCGATTAGTAGAGCCTAACTGGTGCGAGACCAGGGTGTCATTGCCGAGTCTGTCACGGAGGTGGTCCGCGAATCGGTCAGCCAAGCGGTGTCCCGTTTGACTGATATACAAAGAAGGGCCGAAAGAGCAAGAGATGCAGTAAATGACGTTGGTGTGGGTAGCGTAGGAGGAGAAGAACTTGAGGTATGAGTGTGTTGTGGATGGCGGTAGTGAGAGCAGAGTTATGTATGTTGTGACCGAAATGTCAAGAAAGGCAACGGAAGTGCTGGAAATAGTGCAGGAGAAGTCGATGGCAGGATGGAAGGATTGGACAAAAGAGAGGAAGGAGTCTAGTTGTTCGCGGGAGATCGAGGTTGCACCGATACAGTCATAAATTAACGATCGTATAGTTCGGGAGTGGGACCAGTGAATCTTGAAAATATTTGAGTCTCAACGTAGCCGACAAACAGTTTGCATAGTTGGGGCTCATTCTCGTTCCCATGGCCACTCGCGAGTTTTGTTGGTAAAAATCCCCCGCGAACGAGAAGAAGTTGAGGGAGGGAACAAGTTCGGCCAGACGAAGTTTTATCATCCTCCTCTTCTTCATTATCACCACCACCATCATTATCGTCATCCTCACTATCACCCCCACCATCGCTACCACCCCACCCTCTAATCACCATCACCACAGTTATCGTTGATATCACTATCACCACCTCACCACCACCTCCACCATCATCACCACCACTATCACCATCATCACCACCACAACCACCACAACCACCACAACCACCACCACCACCACCACCACTACCATTACTACTGCCACCACCATTTTCGTCATCATCATTATCACTACCCGCACCACCACCACCATCACCGCCACGACCATTATCGTCATCTCATCATCATCATCTCAGCCAATGATCACTTACTTCAATTAAATCCCACAACTTCACAGACACAAGTATTTTCGAGAATTAGTTCCTCCATTGCTTCATCATACCATTCTTTCGAAACAGATCGTTTGCTGGAATTACTCTTTTAGAGATATTCATTTCCTTGAAGAGTTGTTTGGGATGTTGTTTGCTTGGTTTGTCAAATAAAGATTAGTTTAGCATATAATCGATCGCACCAAACAATGAGGAAGAGTCGATATTTGCATTCTGTAGACTTAATGCATGTTAAAGATCGATAAGAAACGGTAGCTTCAGGCAAATGAATCTAATTGGCGAGACAAGGAGCGATGCTATGACACCGACAGAAAATTAACGTATTTCCACACCAATAACTCCCTAATTTCGCCTTGAATCAATCTTAGAAACGCGGTTAAAACTTTAACATCGAGTATAACATCATTTAGCGTAATAATCATTTTAATTTTTATTTCTTTCAGTTACTGGTCTGCGGCCATGCCGGGGCAGGTGCCACGTTAAATAATTTAGTCGAATAAGTCAACCTTACAGTTCTATATTTAAGAAATGAGGAATTATGTACATTATTTACATTTGACGGTTATTTGTCCTCATCTTTTTTGTTGTTAACACAACGTTTCGGCTGATATACCCTTCAGCCTTCATCAGGTGTCTTGCGGAAAATTTTGAACCTGGGTCCTCATTCTCAAGGTATTTTTCGATGTTATTATTATTATTATTATTATTATTATTATTATTATTATTATTATTATTATTATTATTATTCAGGTCGTTGCCTGGAATCGAACTCGGAATCTTGGGCTTAGTAGCCCGCGCTCGTAGCCACTACGTCAAATGTAAATAATGTAAATCGACTTTAGTGTTTTTTTTATTTTTTAATCTGGAACTTATATTATTGGTCTCTATTTGCTGAATTGTTCAGCTACAGCGACGTAAGTAAACCAACACCGGTCGTCAAGCGCTG